>NC_091495.1:40216520-40383486 GCF_947461875.1 Haliaeetus albicilla
TTGTTGTTTGGGTTTTTTTAAGTACAAATTTTCATTCTTGGGTTCTTCTTGCTGCATTCAGTGTGTGTTTGTAATCTGTGCCCTCCGTAAGTACCACAGGCATTATGCTCTAAGAGAGGAACAACTCCTTTTGTGGTTGATAAATGCAGTGATAGTACCAGTGCAGTACAAATGATGCAATATTGACTTCATAACTGAAGTGTTCTATTTCACTATTATGATGAAACGGCCCCCAGTGCAAAGAACTGCCCTGAGAGCTACGCGCTTATTAAATTCCATTTAAGCCGGTAGATTATATGCAGAAGTTTGTTGGGTATTTTTTTTCTGTAAAGTATATTTTGCATCTAATATCTAAAAAGCCGGCCATCAGGAACAAGAATTTTTGCAAGAAAAATGTGAATATCATAAGAATACACAAAAATTGTGATAAGCTTTAGTTACATTTTGTTTCTTTTACTCCAAATGCATACAATTCCATTGAAAAAAGAAAAAAGAAGGACATTTCCTCAGTACGGCCTGATTTTTCTGTGCTATTAATATGAGAAGAAATTCTTGGTATTTTTGCAGGTTTTGGCTTTTGAGTCTAACGTGCTTTGATTTTACTTTTTGGTTGCATTCTGGTCTGTTGCCTTCTGCTACAACTGCTATTGCACTGAGTCCGAGAGTAAGTCCGCATAAATGAGCACAACCATGCACTCTGCTTTGGTGTAGTTCCAGGTGTCGTTGGTATTTTAAACAGTTGTTGGAGATACCTCAAAACTGAAGACAGGGCTTGGCGGAGGGGACACATGTTCAAATCACTTTTAAATAATTAAAAAGTACAAAGCAAGTGAGCAAAGGTATCAAAAGCAAACCCTTTCAATGTGGTGAACTCTCTGTAGCACGTGGTGTGAACGCGAGAACCTTAACTTGGCCCCCTGCACTGCCACACATATGGTCTCACACATAATAATGTGACATGCTGCACACTGAGAAAATATTTTGTTGAAAATATGAGTAAAGCAGCATCTTTGCTTTTCCTGGATAATTAGTGGTGGAATATGTAGAGGATTTGCTTTTCTTGGAGAGGTTTTGCATAAAAGCTACCTTGGTTTAATATGGTGAATACAGATGTATTAATTCACTTGCTTAAAGCTTTCATTTGCTTTATCTTGTCCATGCAATTACCACATTCTTTGGGCCATGGATTGTTGTCTTCACATTCAAATAGCTTGGTTACTTGACTAGTAGTTGTCCTTTATATTTATATTCACCACTAGGCTTTGTATTACCATTAGGCATCAGCAAGCTTGCCTAGTGGTAATGCCTATTTCTAGAAAAAGAATCTAATAAAAACTAAGAAACATGCAGTTGAATTCTCTGGTCCTTTCTTATGTTTGACATCATGTTTTTTTCCTTTGTGCCTCAGATTCTCGTCTTGAAAAACTGGGATTATTTTCTTTTCCCTCCCCTTTTAAAGGTCTCTGGGATTTGCAGGTGAAGTGTCATAAGTTTATCTCTGACGATCTCAGATCTGAATGTTCCTTTTGAGAAGGAGGGAGAAATTGACATCTGGCCTGGATACGTATTGCACTGTAAAGATGTTTGTACTCTGAATTAAAATCTGTCAGGCTCTTGGAAAAGTGCATTAGAATCTGGATTTTGCAGCTGGAGCCTGTGGGGGTTTTTTTTTTTTTTGAATCATGGGAAGGGTCTGGATTGAATTGGTCTTGGTTTTTAACTGGTAGAGGTTAAGGATGGTGTTTTAAGGTTCAGTAGTTCAGGGAATGCTTTAGTTGCTCAGTAGTGTAGCAGTGCAGTGTTCTGACAGGATTTTCATTTGAGTATCTTCTGATGCTAAAATGTGGCTGTGACCTGAGGCCTGAAACAGTGTTTTGGGGTAGCGAGCAGGAGAGTAACTTACAGGTGATAAGATGTCTTCACCTATGCAAAGCACCTAAAGACATCAAAAGTAAACTCTGTCAATTGCGTTCAGATTTATCACCCACATGCTGTATTGTCTACATGCACAGAAGGGAATTTGTTAGCATTATCGTTTACCTAGGTAGCACTGAGAAGTGTGATATTGTGGAACATATGGGCTGCAATATCATGGCAGAGTAGCCTGTGTGAAAGATGCAGCAGCTCAGAAAATATTCTTGGTTTTGTCAGTTTAAATACATGCTGTTTAAAACTGAATTGAAGCAAAACATTTGGATTACTATGGCTTGAAGAAAATGCTTTACAGCACCTCTCTTGGATAGATTCCTCCCTCCTTCTTATCTCCTGTTACATTTCAGTGACTACAATTAAGAACAAAAAAACCGCAAGAATAACCCTGAAAAGTTTGTTACTCTAAAAAACATTGGTCTAGTGCAAGAAAGTAACAACGGTGATGAAGCTCTTGCCAAAGTGAAGTTGATGAGGGTATTCCTTCTGTGTTGTGAATGAACTCCAAATAACAAAGAGTCTGGTTATGAAAGACCATGAGCCCTTTCTTTACTCAGTAACACTCGAACGAGTGCAAGTGTACCTTACATTTAAGTGTAAATGCACTATGCAAATACTGCAATACTCGTGTAGAGGTTCTGGTTCAAAACCTGTTGATTTGGAGGATATTCCATTTATTTCAGTATGAGTTAGATTGTTGCTTTCTGAGTGACTAGTAAGAAATTTTATGATTTTAAGAGATGTTGCATTTTCAAGTGTTTAAGGGTCTGATCCGGTGTCATTGAAATCAGTGGGAATTATGTAGTTCCAGTACTATTCTGTCACTTGTTCTCCATGCATTAGCAAAGCTGCGATGCAGCTGAACCAAACTCTAGCTATTGTCACTTCTTTGGAGAATTTGTCTTCACATGCCTTTTGGATTATTGTAACCGACAAGTCTAAGACACTGTCTAATGTTAATTCTGCTCATTGCTGCCAATTATAATCAGAGCTAGTCAAAATAAACAAATTAAACAAATAAACATGTCAAAACATCTCAGTCGTAGAGAAAATAAGCCAAGTCTGAACTCTATCAGTGCTGCAGTATAACCGATGTGCTGCATATTGTAAAATGTTCTATCACATTTTTCACCTTTTGTTGAGGAAAGGAAAAAAGGTGGGTCAGTTTAGAATTACAGTTTAGTTCTACCCTGCTAAGGAGTCTGCAACTGAAACCAAATGAAACCCAAATGTTCCTTTAGCTCCTTCACCCAACCTAATGATCATCTGCTGTATGTTTTAAATGTTTTTTTAGGGTTTGGGGTTTTGGGGTTTTTTTAGTTGAGTCTTTGCTGTGAGAGTGCCAAGATGCTAAATCATTGTAGGATTTGGACAAGATGCAAGTGAAAATAAACCAAATGCGGATGTACACTTCAGTATAAAACATGGTGCTGCTGTGACATAACACCATACAAAATGGTAAAATACTATGCAATTTAAATTAGGAAGTACCCCAGGTTTAAAAGAGAAATACATAAAACATGCTTTTGCTACATGGAGGGGACATTGTAGCCTAGAGTTGCTAAGAATCCGTGGTAATGGGAGGAGGGGGCAAAAATTTTTTTTTTTTAGTGGTATGTTAACCTTAAAAATATGTTCTGAGGTTAAAGGAAAAAGCTGTCGCTTTAGACAGGTGGTTCTTGTAAAGAGGTGATCTTTTAAAGTGCAGTCTTACAATGTCAAAAACAACGTCTCGGCAGAGATAAAGCTATAATGCAGGTGATTGCTGGGACTCTTCTGTTGTCTGTCACATAGCTTTAAAATCTGTTTCAAAACTTGCGTTTGGAAAGGGACTTGCTTTTTTAATATAAGACACATGCACCAAATACCTGTTTCAAATAGTTAAGTGAGTTAGAAATGGATCCTTGAAATGCAGTGCATAGAAACTATGGCCTTGCTTTTACAAATCTTAGCATATCCCTTGTTATTCTGTGCAATCAAAAGACTAACTCCATGCTGGCAACTGGTGGTGGGATTGTGCCTGAATTTCTTGGGAAGAAACAATTGTCCGTTGTAAATTGGTATGATCCCACTGAGATCAGGTATGCCAAGTTCTCAAAGGGTATGGGAGGCATGAGAGGGAGAGAGAGAGACATCCTGAACATAAAATTAAGGGGAATGCCTCAACGAATGACCACAGAAGTTGACAGAGCTGTTTAACAAATACTTGCTTGCTCATCCTGAAATAATGTTGGGAAAATGTAGCAATATTTTGCTCAGCCTTGAAGGAAAATCCAGGCAACTTCCTTGAGGTGAGTTGGATTTTGCAAGGCAGTTTGAAGAGAGTGTGAATTCCCCACAAAAATATACAGGACTCTTAACTGCCAAGGTTCTTCCTTCTCTCCCTCCCTTCCTTTTCTTCCCCCCACAATGTTTTTAATGTACATAGGGTCTGGGGAGAAAAGGAACACTGTGCCTTTGAAATGTTGTTTGCTGAAGACAGTATATAGAATCTTGGTTATTAACAGCCTCTCACAAGACAGTTATTTTTGGAGTAGCCTCTGAGGAGGCAACCTCTTGGAATCGAACTCATTTATTCTGCGTTTCACTGTCCTGCCATTTCCTGCAGAGAGAGGGGAAAAGTGAAACCACATGTTTTGAGGAGCGAGCGTAGGAAACCCCACTGAAGACAAATGACTGCTCCTCTCCCCTGGCAATTAGTCAAACCCGGGCTGCGTGCCAGCCCAGGTGTTCCCGACTGTGTATAAATTTGCCAAAGAACAATGAAAATAGCAGCTGATTGTGCTGACAGATTCTTCTGGTAATTTCCTGTTGTTTGGCATCTTCAGGTTACTTTCCCACAATTATGGATCCTGATGAAGTCCGGGGCCTTCAAATCCTCTTTTTAACTGGAAACAAAGTAATTGTGTGTGTATGTATGCACATGCCTAGCTCTGCTCTCCTCTCAAGCCCCTAGCCTTTTCTCCTAGTTCCCAGATGTTTTAATTTAATTCGTTTTGCAAAATACATATTTTAATGAGTCTGAATTGAAAAAAACTATTTGCACCTGCATCATATAGAATTTCTTGGCAGTCCCACCATGGCTTTTGCCAGGATTCATGCTTATTCTATCACTTAAACCTACCACTTGGAAGGCTTTCCTCTTGTGCCTTCCATTATCTTCTAAATCAGGGCTGCTCAAGAAACACTCGCTAATGGAACAGAGCCTTGAGCTGGCCACGGGAGGGGGAGAGAGTGATTTGAAGGCTTGAGATGCTGACAACAACGTGGTGTGAAAAGTGAGGGGTGTCTTCAGATACCAGGCATTGATTCTGGATCTGGGGGAGAAATGGCTGTCCCTGAAGAGTTACAGGTTTTATTGTCTAGAAAGAGAGAGGGAGAGAAAGGAGGGAAGGCAGACTTTACAGTGATCTTAAAGCTTCATGCAATCCAGTCTGTCAGGAAGTTATAAATACTCATTTGGGTTTCTTGAGCAACTCAAATGCTTTTTTTTTTTTTTTGAGTTGGAACAGAGCTGGATGGGCACCAAGGGACATTAGCCCCAGGTCCGTTGTCTCGTTTCTTCTTGGTGTGCATTCCAAAGAGGGAGAACAGAGCACATGGCGGGGGGAGGTGGTAGGGGGGTGTTGCTGCAGTATGTATAAAAGGGAGGGGGAGAATTCTGTCCAGCCTTTCCTCTGTGCATTTCCTGCTAGTTTAGTTATTCCTAGAAGATCAATTCTAAGAGTAACCCTGAGTTTTGAAATATTTTGCAAACCTTCGGTGACTTCTTTTTGGGTTGGGGTTTTTTTTTGTGGTTTAAATGTGCATTCCAGAGAGATCTGACTTTTGTGATTTAAAATGAATAGAAGTCCTGCCTTGGCTAGAGAATTTTCTACCTTTTTGTTGTCCTTAGAGGGAGGAAATTTCTCATTATTTGTGGGGCAGGTGAATTAAAACTAAGGTTGATTAAAACCACCCTGCTTTTTAACTCTTTTTCTCAGAAAATTGTGTTTTTGACTAAGTGAAAATTTCTGCCAAATATCTGCCTTCCCTTAAAAAACCAAAACCAAACAAAACCCCAGCCAGAAATCTCAGGTAGATTCTTTTGGTCTTGTTCCTTTGGAGGAGGGGAAGGATACATATTTCAGCAGGTTGAGAACCTTTTCTTTTTGCCTCAGGTTAAGGCAGCAGCAACTCCCAGCTGCACTGTGCTGGGCTACTCACAAATATGAAAAATTGTTGAGGGCTAAGGTTGTGTTCAGTATCCCAAAGAGTCCCCTTCTTTGGGGCCACCGTGTTGATCCACTCATGTAAACAACTCGCAAAGTGTCTTCTTTCTCCCTGTACCGACTAGCCCACTAGATTCCTTTTAAACTCCTTGGCAGAGATCTCTATTTGTTCCAGAAGGTCCCTGGTTCAGATTCTGCTGACAGCCTTTGCAGGGACTATCACAGTTCCCTCAGTGATAATGGCTGTTACCAATGAGCGTCCCATGTGTATTACACTGAGCAGGTTAGGAAAAGGAGGGAAATAATGTTGTGAAACTCCCTCCTCGCCCTCTGGTTTTCATCAAAAAATTCTTTTCGGTGGAAATCTTCTCCCAGCTGGAGTGTCGCCTTCTGTTCAAATCCCTAAAATTAGACTGAGAATCTTCTCTCACTTAAACAAATCCATGCTGTCTGCTTTACAGTAATTATCCTTCTGTAGCAGTGGCAAAGACATGCAGGTTTGCAAAATTCTTTGAAGATGAAAAGCCCTGTGCGGCTCGTCTTGGTCCTCGCGCACATTGGTAAATACGTGGAACACATGGGAAATGCAGGATGGTTTGAAATGCTTCTCCCCATAAGCAGAAATGTACTACCCATGCTGTGAATCCACCTTGCAGTGACTATTTCAGGTTTTTGGCTCTGGGGAACTGCCAGCCATCTACCCACTCAGCCTGATTCAAAGTCTACTGAAGGCAATTAGAACCTTGTCGCTAATTACCAATGAGATCTAAAGTGTCTTGTGTTACTCAAGTCCTCCTGTCTGTAGGTCCCACCTTGGTGCAGATCTCTTCCATGTGTCCCATCCCCCTGTTCAGGAGTTGTGGTGACTCCATTGCACGGGGGGCTTCTTGTCCCTGGGAAGGCTGATCCCAATTAATGGTCTCTCTGCGTGCTTCTGCGAGATCAGGCAATAAATACTGCATGAATATGACATCTCTCTAATAGGACCTTGCTGTCTCCTAATCGATTTACAGTGAGTGAGTGACATGGAATCATCCAGCCTCCATAAATCAAGGCTTGTGTTCTAATTTCATACTGTTAATGGCATGTTGGGGGGCTTACTCCCGTCAGGCTAAGCACTGCTGGAGTCATGATTTGCAGTCTCTCGATAGCCTTGGGGAGTGTTTGTAAGCTCTGCAACACGTCAGGTGTGGGAGGTCTACCCTGTCGCTGGGACACCTGCACTGTTCACACCATCACTAGGGAGGGCTCTGTCATGGCTTTCATTTAGAGGGGGTTTTGGTGGGTGTTTTTTGAACTGTCTATTGTTTCAGAGAGTTTTGTGGGGTTTTTTTTCTTTTTTCTTTTTTTTTTCTTTCTTTTTCGACTCACCCTTAGTGAGTCAGATGGACCTGAGACTGGATTGCTTCCATTTTGATGAAGCAGCGGGTAGAGGAGGTTTATTTCTGTTCACTATCTCCTGTTGATCAAGTCTCCCTCCCCCTGCCCCCATTTTATCTGCCTCTGTTTCCCTCTTTCCTGTCTGTTTGTTTGGAGGCTTGTTTTTCAGGACAAGGACACTCTTTCCCAGTGCTTGTTCAGTTCCTGGTCCAATGTGACTACCATTTCATCTGTGTATTTTTGATATTCCAAAGACTTTAAACACTGGAGCTGGTGGAGAGAACTGGAACATACATCTGTCAGGATCTACTTCTGCTTCTTTTACAAGCTTCCTATATCACTTTGGACAGGTCATTGGGCAGCTCTCTGCCTCCATTTCCCTATCTATGACATAGAGACAGGACCTCTATCCTACAACTCTGCTGTCAAACCTACAGAAGAAAAAGATTTTTGCCAGAGCTGAGCATTGTTTTATTCAAATTAAATGAAAACATACATGTTTAGGACCTGATCCTAGTCTTTCTCATGGTTCAATACTTTGACTATTAGCTTTAACCTTAAAAAATGAAACTGGATGAACAGTGGTGCATAATGAAGGCCCTGGGTCATAAATTTGCCCCTAGACTAACGAACCTAACAATCAGAGAGTTCTTGTGAAAAGAAACCACTTTAGCAGGTGGTTGGCAGAAGTTGAACCGTAGACTTCAGCACCAACGCAGACTTCTGTGAATCGTGTGCTGAAAGTGTCGTTTTGTTAACTGGCTGCGGAAGTGAGCTTTTAAAGACCATTTCAACCAACCACTGCAGCTGAGGAGGTGACATGTTCTTTACAAGTATTTTACTTTCACCAACTGGGATTTTTATTCTCATTATAATTCAGTGAAAATGTTGCTTTCAGAATGTCCCACGCTGCCCAAGGAATTTGATCACCCAGTTCCTAATAAAATGAACGCAACTGGAAGTCTAAACCTTAGTGGTTGCAGTAAAAATTAGTATTGGTGTTTTGTTCTTTTTAGAAAACAACCTTGCTTAACTGGGAGATAGGGCTAAAGGAGCTAAGTGGGCGCCTTTGTCCAAATAAATTTGCTGTTTTCTGAGAAGTTTTCTGGCTTTAAATCATGCTTACCCTGTAATTCTGAAAAACATGAAGGATTTCCACACAAGCAGCAGGCTGGGTAGCTAAAGAGGCAGTTTCTCTTCAGAAAAATATCTTAAAAGAACCTTCATATTAAAAAAAAAAAAAAAAGAAACCCAACATCTTTTTACTAGATGTCATATAAAATGCAGCATTCTGGCAGATAGTTAACTTGTGTTTCTAGAAAGAAAAGGGGAAAATGCACATCCTTTCTATTATCTAAGCAAGACAATACGTCAGATTATAGAAGATACTTCCTGTTTATGACTATGAAAAAAGAGGGGATGATCTCTACTCTTTTCCATATACTGTTATCTTTGGATCAAGCAAAGACTGTTGGAATAACTGGGAAAGTATTATCCTGGCAAAAGCAGGGTTGGCATAGGCAGGGGAAGGAAGATCAGTGGGGCACTGTGTAATGCCAGACATAAAATAATACTCCATAGGTTTATCGTTTCATTTGGCTGTTCAGGATTGTGGAAATGCTGTCCAGCTCTTTCGTATGGCTACAGCAGGCTATCCCCAACCATTGGCCTTGCTTAAATATCTGTATTCCCTTGAATTACTGCCTTTGCTCTGAGAATGCACTGACGGGATTTGATTTTTCTTGCTGTTGCTGAGCATTCCTACTGTGGATTTTGTGAGTGGGAAAAGCAGGGATGGGAGAACTAACTGGAAAGTTACATTGCTGTATAGAAATGCTGACTGTGATAAAATGCAAAAATCTTAAATGATGTCTAGGTTCCACTTTTTTGTAGGCTTTTCCAAATAAGCTGCTGGACTCCTTGTAGTCTAATCCACTTCTACGGACATTCCAGGTTTATGTTACAATCTGCTTTAAAAAAGAGGACGTGGTAGTATGTTATTGATGTACTTTCCTCATGCTTACCATCTCCACACAAGAGTGAATTTATACGATTTGACTTAATTAAACATGAATCTTTTCTGTTAGAAAATGTTTACCACTGCAACTAGACAGGTGCAATTTCTTTGCATGTACACTCCTAGAAGATCCATAAGAGTGTCATACTGGAAGAACAGATTCCATGGGGAGATTTATATTGGTGTAATTATTAGGAGTCATCCGTTGGCTTATGCTAGCATAGCTTTTCCATGTAAAAAAGTTACTAATGATTAGGCTTGTACAATAGGCAGGAATGCTAATAAAGATTTTTAAGTAGTGCTGATTTTGGTATCATTTTGAAAACTGTAGTCTACTGAAAATCAGTGATATTTACTTCCCTCAGTGACTGCAATTTTGAAGCACAGATTTTCAAAACAAATGAACTTTTTAAGGAAAAAGAAAACTTGTAAGGGAAACTGAGTTATTTAGTAGAAGGTAATCTCTCACGGTAATGGGAAATATCTGTCTAATATGAGGAGGTGCCATACCCTGCTACTGCTGCAGCATAAAAGGCTTGGAGGTGCAGACTACACTGCAAGTTGATTGTGGTTGGGGGATGTAATCAATTTTTGGTGGAATTGTTTTATGTTTAGAAGAAGCAATTTTGTCAAAATCTAAACTTCAGTTGCAAAAAGGTCAGGTACTAAAAACTTTTTTAAAGGAAGACTTCAATGCAAAAATAATTGCAAAAACTCAGGTTCATTTTGGATTTGGTACTAGCTTATTAATGTCTTTCAACCTTAATAAGATAGACTGTTTACTGCAAATGAAATGTCCTTAAAAATAATGAAAACAATAATTTTCCCCTCTCAAACTAGTAGTAGGAATTTCCATTCCAGATCTGCTTCTTTCAGCTGTTGAACTAGGTGCATAATTTTCACTGGTTGTTGAGGGGGACAGGGGGAATAAAAAAAAAATTTCAGCGTCCTGTGAATGAGACATTTCAAGGTGTGGTTGCCAGAGATCCCAGCTGAGGCCTGCAACTTCTGAAGTTTTGAAACAACTTTCATAAAGAGATCCATGTAGAAGACATTACATACTGCTAAATTATCAGAGGAATCATTCTAGCTTCGTATTGCCATAAGATCAGAATCTTTCCCCCCCGTTTGCGTGTGTTAATGTTCCTCCACTACCTTTGAACCTCAAGCTTATGACCTCTGAACACAAGCTCAAAAATTAATGATTTTTTTTTTTTAGTCAGTGCCTGCATTTCTTCAAGTCAGTTATCATGTGTCGCATGACAAATGAGCTTCTAGAGCACTGAAACGTCTAAGAATATTATTTTTCTTTTTTACTCTATTCTGTCTGAAAAACAACTTGCTGCCTCTTAGTCTTGGACAGAAACCTCGTGTACAGAAAATCCGTCAGGCTGTAGCTCAGTGAATTTCTTTAACTGTGCAATAGCTTTTGGTTGTGTTCTTCAGATTTTGTCATTTGTCACCTCCAATATACGTTTTTAGCTCCTATAAACTTGAATGGAAAAAAAATGCTTAGGTTTGGTTTGTTCTTGCGGTACTGCCTGCACTGATTTCCTCAGCTATAGCCACAGTCAGCCTTTCATTAGCGGGGCAGCTGATAGTAGTGTTATATCACACGGTGAAGAGCTCAGTAAGGGGTAAAAGATGGCAGGCAAGCAGCAGTTGGAGTGTATGAGGTTTATTGGAGTGCTTGTGTCTACCGACAGAAGCTAGCTCTTGCAGAACGCTGAAGTGTTGGTCTCCCGGTAGGTTTTACATCATATACCGTGTCAATCCGTCTTTCTTCTAGAAAGAGTATCTGTTGAACTGGTGCTGGCTACTCAAGTGTGGCTGTGGGTGGGAGGCTTAGAGGGGTTACTTTAATTGAGGGAAGCATGAACCATGTGGTCATTGAAGAACTTATAAACCTTTTCATGGGTGTGGACACCGGACTTGTCATGCTGGTGAAACTTATGCTAGTTAACGGTATTCCACGTTCTTAGTTTTTTCCCTGCATTTCCATGTGGCTGAAATACTCTGATCTGCTCAAGGGGCTGTGCAGCATTGCTGGGTGGTGTTTAACAGCTGCTGCTTGTCACCCAAGTGGCAGCTGGACTTCACTTGAGCATAGAGGTTCCCTTGTGCGCTGGTTCTGAAAGACTTTGCAACTCTGTTAGGGATAAAAAAGATTGATGTTATTTTAATGGAAAATCTGGGAGCTAAGATTTTTTTCAAAGTGAAAAATTTCACTGTAGGTGAATCTGTTCCAGGCAGTCCAGTTTGACATATCTTAAAGCGAATCAGTTATCAGTAAGGCAGGTGTTTTTCAGTGTATTTCAGTCTGGGTCCCTGAAAATCATTACTTATGACTGGAAATCTTGTTCCTGTGTTTTAAATTCCCCCCACCCTCCGCTCCCCCCCCTCCAATTTTTGAAGCTAAGCAGCCAAATGTTGGAAATTACTAGTCTCTTGGAAACACAGAAGATTTTCAAATGGTTTTCATGTTTTTTGGAACAGTTTAAATTTGGCTGATCTCTTTTAGTAGGAATTCTTGGATTCCGCTGCCCGTCCCCCCCAGCCCCCCCCCCCCCCCCTTTTTTTTTTTGCTTTGCAGTTATGAAAAACAGGTTTGCTGCCTTGGGGGAAGGGAGCAGGATGAGGAAAGTGAGGCTGGGAAGAAGATGAATTTATTCTGACTTTATCTTTATTTCATTCTCCCAAGTTAAATTCTACACTGTTTCACTGAGGCCAGCTGGTTTTAATCATTTCAAGAGAACACTATTTATTAAGTGTCTGTTTCAGGCAGTGTCAAATCCTTCAGCTCCTTCTCTATTCTCCATTGTAAGCAAGAACATCAGTAGCCCAGGTGGGCTTTGAATAGCTTCAGAAAGTAGGTAGGTGAGAATCTATTTATTACTTACTGTAGATCTCAGTAGACAGAGACTCCAATTAAGGCAGGAAACTGACATACTTAGCCAACTCTTTCCAAGCAGAGGATGCAAAATGAGTGAATAAAAAATTAAATAAAATAACCCAAACTTCTCTGCATTTTCTTATACTATCTGGAACCATAATTCCTCTGTACTTTTCTTTTCATTCTTTCTTTTCTGCATGTAGGAATGCAGAAAGCAGTGAGGAAGCTTGTTTTGTTAAGCTTCACCAAAGCACAGGTGATACTAAGTAGTGTAGAAGTCCATGATCCAGTGGATAACCTTCAAATTCATTTGCCATAGGACTTTATCCCCCTTTGTCCTTGTGCCTGAAGTAAATGAATTTATACTACTGAAACTGCTACAATTGACACCATTGTAACTTAAGATCAAAATCAGACTTACACTATCTCAATTTTAGCACCTCAGATAACATTTTGTATTCTTATTTGGTCAATAACTGTATTGAAATCCACAAAAGAAGCCTAAAACATTGAAAGACAGATCATTTATTGTAGTAACAAATGTGCAGATCGTAAATACACTGAGTAGCATGAGGAAAGTAAAAATTGCTGGTCGGTTTTACATGCGTCTCCTGACATCTGATGTAGAGGTGACAGAATCTACTGCAGCTCTGATAACTCCTGCTTTCATTCTGAAGAACTCTTAATTCACTAATAGGAGTATTGGCCCAAGGTAGTTACTATAATCTCATTTAAAACAACTTGATTGGTAGAAGTAAGTTTTTGTTAAAATATGTTATTGTTTTGTGTAACAGCAGATATAATTGGAATTTCAACATTTAGCATATCTGCTTTCATGCTAAGACTGCTTAAATATAGGAGAAATTTTTTTTCATGCTCATTTCTATTGAATCTGTGATTTTTCTATAGCTTTTCAGCTGCTATTAAATTGCTTTGAAAACAAAGCAGAAAAAACCAGGGGAAAAAAACAGAGAAAAAAACCCCCACCCATCATCAAAATTTCAAAATCTGGATGCTTTCCAGCAAACTGTTCCTGAATGAAAACAGTATTCTGTCTTCAGTTTAACATTGGCTCTAGCATAGAAAAATCAGTGCATTCAGTTACACTGCAAAAATCTTTAACTGTAAGGGGGGGGGGAACAAAGAAAAGAATTATCATAATCATTAGCATTTATATAGCGGCTGAGTAGGAATTTGTGTTTGTTAAAGCACAAAATGCAGCCACTGGTACTCGAGGAGGAAGCGAACTCTAAATGTACTTTTTGATTCTCTTTTTCTGGAAAACTTGCAGGACTCTAAATTACTTGCATTAAGCCCTTATCTTGGCCAATAGTGCAATATAAGATGGTGTATATGTCTTCCTCCTACCTCCCCCCAGCTCCTCCAAAAAGCTATTTCTTCAACTAGAAATAAATTTAAAGATATTGCATTAAAAGATTTCTTGAAGTGCTTTCTCAGACCTAAATTTTGGTGGTTTCTTTCTGCATGTGTTTTTCAAACATAAAATCTCTATTTTGAAGATAAGTCCGTGACTCAGGATTTGAGTACTTTCCCAAGCTTTGAAATGCTTAAAATTCAGCTACAAATTTTCTGCCATTAGCAGCCTGCTTCAATCTGTGAAATAAATACATAAAAATAGGGAAAGCTGTAGAAAAAGCAGCATAAAATAAAAGAATAATGTTCAAACAAATTCACAGAAAGACTATTTCAAGGCCTGGGGAAAACAAATCCTGATTTTTGGGGAGGCATTTAAGTAACTTTTGATACTTCAAATTGGTGTTGGTAATACTGGGGATAGCTATCTTTAAAAAAACATTGGAGACAATTTTTTAATTGGTGTAGACGTTAATTGCATTGAAGTCATTTGAGCTACAGCCACTGGCTTTATACTCCAGCCACTTTGCTTTTCAGAATCAGGTGTAATCTGATTTTCAGGAATTTAAAGTACTGGTCACTCCCAGCAACTTCTGTTAAGAGTTGAAAATGAGCCCAGCAATTCTTACTGGAAAGTCTCCCTGTGACAGATCCCCAGCTGGTATCTGTTTGAGCATCGTCTACAAGCTGAGAATCTCCTGGAACCCCTGTATGAGGCCCTAGCATTTTTATGCAACCTACTTTTTTGTTGTTGTTGTTAAGGGAGAGCTGGTGTGGTCCAGACACACAACAATATATAAATTATTGAAACACATCAGCATGTTAAAAGGACTTCATTGTTCACACACCTCTCTTCCACTTGACATTTCTGCAACCTTGTGTCATTCTGTAGCATATCCTCTTCATATTAATAGCAATTTATCATTAATCCATTTGAATACTCCTTTTTTTTTTCCCAACAGAAAGAGACAGAAAACATCTGCATATTGAGTAATATTAGCTACAGTTTGTGTCTCAAGTGAGACTAACTGACAACCCTCATTTATTATGACTGTGTAGGCTTAATTGGGTTGACGTAGGATTTGGACTTTGTGAAAGGAGAAGCAGTTTGAAGATCTTTTCAGAAAAAAACAAACCACCTTTAGAGAGGGAAAGAGTAGGGAGAGGAGTGGGGGAGGAGGGAATGAAAGAATAAATATGTAAAATAATGATGCTGAGATATTCTGTTAAGGCCCAAACATTTAGGAGGTGTTTTAATAACGATGCTTAAATGAGAGATTAGTTATTAAGCCATATGGTTTGTATTACAGCTCTCATCTTTTGTTTCCTGCTTATGCTGTCAAGCATTAATGTGATTGTTTTGATTCTTAATGTCTTAATGCATCATTCCTCCCAATGCATTAGGCTAATAACTTTGGTCCTCTTAAGGGCAGTGTCGCCATTCATTACTCTTCCTGTTTTGGCTGACCATAGAAGTTGAAATGAGGGACTCAAAAAATATCTACATGTTCCAGCGTTCATGAAGCCAGCACATTGAGATCATTGAGGAAATCTGAAGTACATTAAAGGCTGCTGACTTCCACTATGCTGATGACATGCATGTAATGCCTAAGTTAGCCTCTCTCAAGGCAGTTTACAAGCTCTTCTGTTAAAAGTGAATGTGATTTGAGTTTGTTGTCTTAACTCTGGACTAGGTTTCAGGTAGTTCTTTGTAAAACTTCAGGAAAATAACATGTTAAATTAATTGTAATTTCTTCCTGTTCAGGCAAGTGACTGCATCTGCGTGTATGCAGTGCATGGTTTTATATTAAAAGATGTCTTTTATGCATTGATACAGGTCACCTTTTGGGTGAAGCATAGTAGTAACAACCCAGCAGTACAAGATGATTCTGGTCTGCTTTTCCAGTGCTGCCATTGTTGAGAAACTCTGAAGTCAATGTGCTCGATTAAGCTTGATTTTAAAGAGCATTTACAAAGCCTTGCTTTCAAGCATTTTCCCCAGATGACAGCTGGGATTTCCAGTAGAGTGGTCATCTCCGAGACTGGTAATAGTCCATATTGGTTACCCTTTGCAGCACGAGAATTTCAGTGTATCCAAGCAGAGTAATTTGGGGCTTTGGTGGAGCTGATTTTTTGAGAAAGAGTTTATTTTTTGATATTCTAAGTAATGAAACAGGTAGCTTTATTTTGCAGGGTCTGCTGTGAAGCCTTAACTTTGAAATGATAAAGTTTTGATAAATGATAAAAGTTTTGATTAAATGATTAAGTTTGAATGCCTGTGTGTATGTACATAGAGACCGAACATACAAAACGGACACACACAAACTATTTTGGCTGTTTGTATATATTTCATTACCTACCTTTACCTCTTGACAGCTCATATACTTTGTCCTCCTTGTCTGATGCCCAGAGCATGATTTGCTTGAGCATGAATCATAAACTGTGCTTAGCAGTTGGGATTTTAAAAAAATCCAATGCATTTTCTTCAGGGGCATTTTGACTGGCATATTTTTATAATGGGGTTATTCACATTCTTTCTGAAACCTATCCCGCAATTTCAAATGGTGATAGCTTCATATAATATGAACATTGGTTCAGCCTATGTTCTGTTGCAGAAATGATGCAGTGCATCATATGTGAAATCTGTAAATCACTTAGGAATCCAGTGGGATGAAAAGTGGTGCATCAATGTGAGATTATTGTCATTCTATGGTCACCCCAATTTATACAGTAGAAATAGCAAATGCAGCAAGGTGGAAGGAGGATGAAAGGTGTGACGAGCTATTCACAACATTAAAATGACCAGTGTCCGCTAGGGAGTCTGTTATATATTCAACATGTCACTGAAAACACTTGTGTGATGGGATTGCATTTGAGAAAGTGTCAATATGAAAGACAAGTAAATGATTTAAGTACAGGATATACCCAGTAGTATTGCCACACAGACTGAAATTTAAATACACAACAGTTCACATGATAGGAAGAGCCAGGATAGAAGCTTTAGGGAGACGTAGCAAGTATGTGGGAGAAATGTTTTGTCAGGGAAATTATCCAGATGATTGGTTGTTGGGTTTGGGTGTTTTGGGGGTGTTGAGCATTTTTTGCTTTTCTTTTTTTTTTTCCCCACAAAATGTTTCCAGTGTATCCATAAATAAATTGAGTGTGTTAGATGCAGGAACGGAACAGACTTACAGACACTTTAAGGAACTGAAGCTGAAGTATTTAACCTGTAGAACAGAAGATGAACCTCAGGCAGATAATACAACATGTTGTTGGTCCCAACAATTGTACGTGCTCAATTCAAAAGAAAGCGGGTTCCTGTATTTTGTTGCATCAGTGTTGGCGTTTCCCATTTCTTGGCAGAACAATATCCTCTTATACAGGGGCAATGGAGGTGAAAATGCTCGTAAGATGGAGAAACATAGAACCCAGTACAATCAGCACTGCCTCTCTCCCCTTGAGCCTGACTTACAACCCAGCATTCCTTTCACAGTGAATGATGTTTCTGTTGATCAGATTCTACATGTAGTTATTCAAAATCTGTTATGTATGAGGGGTAAAAAACCCCCAAACTGTTTCATCGTAAGTGAAAAAGTCTCCCCTTTCTAGTTGTTTTTTTTTTTTTCCCTAATGGAGATAATTCTGCAAATTCTAATGCAGTACAAAAGTGGCCCCCCTGTTACCTCCAAAGGAGAGAAAGGTAGATAGGAAGGTGTCTATCACAGAGGATTCACTTGAATCTCTTCAGGCTCCTCAGTATTGCAGGAGGAGGAGGGGAAGATCAGATTTGAGAGAGGAGAGGGTTAAGACAACCCCAGAAGCACAAGCTGAAGTGATAGTTTTCCAGTTGGGGATAAGGGCTTGATCTTCTCACCAGCCATCTTCACACAGTTCATCAGTTCTGCAGAGCGTGTCATTTCCCTAAAGCTCTGCACTCCTTTTCACCCACAAAATTGAATCTTGCACAGGTGTGGGCAGCATGTATAGGATTAAAGGCTTGTTTCCCCTAAAATCTAGACCTGTCTGTTTAAATGAGCGCCTTCATCCTGTGAGTCCTTGCTGTGTGTGAGAGTTTGAGATGGTTTGCTCAAGACAATAGCATTAAGTCATCTCCCACACTGAGTCTACATGGCTGAGACCCTGGAGAGAAATGCTGCAGACTCTAGTGGCTGATGTATTAAACAACGAGGAATATATGCCAGCTCTTTCCATTTGCTTATTAATAGGTTCTGTGTCTCACGCTCCAAGGGGATTGTCCTTTCTTTTGAATTGCTAGCGGGGAAGCATTCATGCATTCAGTCACTGTAAATGGAGAAAAATGGAGAAGGAAAGAAGAATGTTTCAGGAAAGATTGGAGCATGTCTTCAAAAATGTAAGACTAGGGACCTGACTTTACAGAAATACTGATACTCTTGTTTCCAGTAACTCGGTTCAAATACTTGGGGTCTTTGAAAATCAAGCACTGACCATCTGTAAATTCTGTAATTTCCTGATACCCCAGTCCTATAGCAATTGCTTGAGCTAGAAAATCATTCCAAATCCGTGCATTCGTAGGACACTACATTGTGAAATCCCTGCAATATAATATTGCTTGCTTAGGTGAGCAAGTTCAGTAGGATATGTTGTATAAAGACAGGACTGTAGAGCTCCTAAATATTTTATTCTCTTCTTGAATTTTCAGTGATTTGTTAATATTCTTTGTGGCTGATACTTGTGAATACATACATGAGTTTTAAGCTCCTTATTAACTTTAAATCCTTGGTTTTCAGTAAATCCTTTAGTTTTGAAAACCTTATCTTTGTGGTGGTTGTTTCCCCAGAAATTCCTGGTGGTTTAACGAACAATTCTATGTTCATGTTGAGATCACTCCAATTTCAGTGTTTAAAAGGCTTATTTCTGTCTATCTTAAAGCTTTTCTAATACAATTATAGGAAAATTTAGGTTGGAAAGGATGTCTGAAGGTCCTCTGCTCCAATCCCCCACTCAAAGCAGGGCCACTTTAAAGTTAGATTATGTTGTTTGCAGCATATAAACAGATTTATACCAAATGAAAATAAAGGAGGCATAAGCCTAAATAGAACACGGGATAAAAATTTGAAAGTGCTTATGTGTTCCTTTTTCAATAGAGATTTCAGAGATTAAAGTCCATTGGCTCTCAATGTCTGGTTTTTTACCCTGATTTTTAAAGGTGTCTAGACACCTAAATAACATTGTTAACCTGACCATTTTGGAACCCCAAAATTCATTTTCTTTGGGAAATGAAACACAGGCTCGCAGTCTACACACAGACTTTAGCTCTACGTTAATGAGGCCATTTCCTTAAGTTAAATTGTTGAAATTCTTCACACGAGCATGGCCACAAGTCTCTGGATGATTGTTCTAAATTTTTAGATTAATAGATAAACTTTCAGGTGATGTTAGTGATAGGTGCAAAACAGTGGTTTTAAATCTGGAATGAAAATTGGTAAGAGGTAATGTGGCAAGTGCAGGGCTAGCTTCATAGTTTTCCAATGTGTTCTTGCACAATATTCTCTTGACAAAATGTGTTAAGAAACACTATGCAGATCTAGCAGTAATTTCATTTACTCTGATCTCGTGTAAATGACAGCAGGGTCATGCATGGAATTAAGCTCAGAGTATTTGAAGTGAAGCTTTTATGAATGGGTGGTGTGATTTGCACTGGGCACTCAAATGTTGGTGTAGCTTTACTGTACTCTCCTGTGCCTTTGAACCACTTCGTACCAGGCGATTGTTCACATCTACTTTTATTTGCTGTGTTGGGTATCCACGGGGTATGTGAATATGAACTGGACAAACCATGCATATTGTTCTTGATATTCCATTGGTAAAATAGTGACATCTAACAAAACAGGAAATCCGATGAGTTAATTAAGGAAGAATTGTCTATGATTTCATCTTACCTTTTATTTCCACCCCCACCTTGTGAAAGTCTATGCAGTGGAGCTGCCTCTTGCCCCTTGTGCCAGAATGATTAATGGTAGGACCACAATGAGGTCAATTAGCTGGGGTCGGCTTGAAGCTGAAAGGTGGAGTGTGTTTCTTTATTGAACGCTGCATTCACACTCCAAACCGTGACCTGGACTACAGTGATTTATTACAGGGGCAGTGTTTTGATCACTTACCTTCAGTACCTTACCTTGGCTTCAGAAACCTGGTTTTCACTGTCAATTAAAATCCAGAAAAAAAAGAGATCCATTCAAAATCCGAAATGTGAACCCCGAGAAAAATGGGTAGCCTGATCACAGTTTTCAAAATTGTCTTTGTAAGTAACGAAGAATTGGATTACATTCTGTCTCTGAGAGGAAAAAATTAATCCGTATCTGAACTTTTACAGCCTTTTTCCTAACTGCGTTGAAACAGAGGAATCAAATCTGTCCTAACAAATTTTGAAGAGGTACTAGAGAAAAAACTCTGCACCTGATATCTATATGGATGTGTGGTAGAAGAGGCAGGAAACAACCTCCTATTATTTCTGAAGGGTTAAAAAGTTCTTATGTGTATATATAAGGTATTTGTCAATGAATAATGTTTAGCAGTTATGAGGTGTCTTTCAACAGAGGATCTTGAACTGTGCTATATATATTAATGAAGCCTCTTGATGATGTGGTGAAACAAATCACTGCTTGCCCTTGTTTTAGTGGTCACACTAAGACACAGAAAGACTACATGGTAGGCTGGGGGTTTTTTTTGATCCTTAAAGTTGCTGACCTCCCAGGTTGCCTTGACCAGAGGCTGTTTGTGACTTAACCCAAGGACTTGCAGGACCAGTCCAAAAGTATGAATTGTTTGGAATTTGTTCATCTGTTCATTTGTAATAATGAATCATATCTGCTACTTGGTACTTTTGATCTTGCTGGCTGCAAAGCACCTCACAAAAGAGGTCAGGAATATTGGTTATTTTGAGAAGGGGGGAATTGAGGCACCAGGCAAAGTGTTCGGGGTTTTGTTTGGTTTTTCTGGGAGGTGACTTGTTTTGGGGGTTTTTTTTGCATTGGTGTTTTTGGGTGGTGGGTTTTTTGTGGGTTTGGGGTTTTTTTTTGTTTTTTTGTTTTTTGGGTTTTTTTTTGTAGCCTCAGTTTCCACTTCTGTTGGCTTATGAATCTCCAAACTCTTGTTCTCTTAAAGCTCAAATATATTATCTTTCAAAATGTCCTTACTGCAAACACTGTAGGAATCACTGAGTAGAAATTGTCAGAGAGGAGTAGCAAGTGGAAAAACATAGTTAGTGGTATCTGGGGGTGGGGGAGGAATGAGGGGAGAGGGCATTTTGTTTGCCTGAAAATTCTGCCTTTTGCACTGTTTATTCTCCACCCTCCTTTCCCCTCAGTTTGAAGAACATTTCAGTCACATTAATTTCACCCCATCTATTATAAATAATTGTGAACAAAAATCCACTGGCAGATGTTTAGAAAGAGCTTATTTGACATCATGATTATGGCTTAAATGATTTCTAAAATCAAGATTCTGTTATGTTAGCCCCTGTATGCAAAAGAAGAGAGTCCTGTACCAAATGGCACTCAGTCAGAGGATGGAATTTTCTAGTGTGCAGAAAGGAAATACCCAGTTATTTTTGCCTTTGAAAGCCCAAGGTTATATTGACAGAGCTGTGAGAGGTAAAACCACACAGTGAGGGAAATGGGACAAGCCTAAAATTTCCAAGTTACTGACAGTAGATATGGGGGGTTCAGTCAGGGTCTCCTTTGCTGGACCACAGAACCTCTTGTAATCGTGGGCAGGTGGAAAGCACAGAATTTAATGCTGGTCTAGACAGAAACCTGCTTTGTAAAGATCATGAAAAGTCTTGGGCGATGGTGTAGAAAAATGCTTTGATAATCTAATCCAAAATGTTTTTGGTTTGTTGCTGTGTTCCTCTCATCCCCTCCTATCCCCTGCCTGAGCCTATATTTCTAGAGATAGAAAATACCTATTAGATAATCAGGTCCATGCCTCCCACTGATGCAACATTACTCCCAGAAGATTATTTTTCCAGTGCCTCATCCAGAGAGTTTTTAAATGACTCTTGCGATAGACAACTAGCTCTCATGGGGTGGGCGTTCCATATAAAACTGCTTTCCATTTGCATGGAAATGGCATGGCAGCTTTCTCACAATATACCACAGATTTTTTAAACTCCTAGTAGAAAAGGATGTGGGCATCTATTGCAGTGCATTAGTTTTATTTTATTGTCAATATCTGTGTTACCCTTATAGGAGCAGAATGTCTGTAGTGAAAACAAAGCAGGAGTTATCAATAGGCAGTGTCTTACGGTACCCAGGCAGACATTTGATCTACATCTGTTCTAATATTCACTGTCCTTTCGGGTAATTGTCACACCTTGTCTGCTTTATGTTACGAAGTGGGTTCATATGAGACAGGCTGCATAGCTTTGCAGTGCATTAATCTATCCTATCTCAGGGTGACGGGGTGGCGGTGATTGGTTACCTAAATCTCTTTGCTGTTTGAAAAATTGTGGCAAGCATCCGATTTGCCATAGTGGACAGGCTGTTGATGCAGGAGGCCCATTGCCTCCAGCAATGTTCAATACCAAATCTTCCAGAAGAAGATGAACTACCCACAGTGCACCTGGAGAGGTACGTAATACTGTGTGTTGTGACACGAGGCTGGACTTGGTGTTTGGAGCTTTTAATGTATCAACATAAAAGCGGTGATGTTATTGACAAAGCAGCATAAATGCACATAGTGCTGTACAGGATATAGAAGATAGCATAGCAGTGTTTCTGTCTTCAAATAGCTTGGGCCTTTTTTCAGTGGGACTGCAGATAGATGCAATACTGGTTTTAAGATCACGTTCTAAGTATCAACTGTCCAGTGGTAATCAGGTTATGCCCTGAAATTTAAGGTTTAACTTTATTTTAACTTGAAGAGATGTAAGTGTTGCTTGTTTATGAATCAGTTTAATTTATGCAGCTGATCTGTTTTCTTGCAGAATTTAATCTCTGTCTGTGGTCATCTGTAAATAGTCTTTGCTCTGTTGATCTTCACAACACCTCTGTAAAACAGTGATATGAATCGTGGCAGGCTGTGGCCTTGAACTAAGGCTTCCTATCATCTTGGTAAGCATCTTAGCCATTTGTCCCACCGTCTCATTCTCTAACTTATGAAGCATCAGCTTTTTCTTGGGTCTGAGGTACCTATTGTTAAATGTGTGCAGAACCTCTCCTGTATCACAGAACAAAATAAACAAGACAATGCTAATAGATTAAAGATGCCATTTAAGTGAGTTTCCTTTAGGATTTAACAAGAACAGTAGAATACCATTCAGATTCATCTGAGATGTAACTCAGGAGTAAAATTCTACTAGCTGTGGGCAAGTAATTTTTTTTTCAAGGCAAGTACAATAGCATTTTTTTCTCTTGTATCTTCATGACATTTAATTGTAAATTATTTCCTCTTCTAGACTTCTCTTAGGCTGCTATTTCTATTGCAGAATTTAAAATATGAGCATTTAAAAAAAAGAAAACAAATTTAAAACTTCACCTCTCCTTGTAGATTTTGGAGTAATTTCTATGACACCCTGTTTTATTCCTATAAACTGCTATTGACTCAGTGCCTATTAATTTTTATAAGACTTTCTCCATGAGGCTTTGTAAAGGAGCAATGTATATTTAGTCCCTGGCCTGGTAAATTTTAATGACAATTTTGCATGCTTGACTTAATTCCTATTTTTCATCTCCCAGTCGTGCCTATCCCTCACCTTGTTCTTTTAGGGTTTGATTCTTGTCTTTGAGTCTGATCCAATAACACACATAAGCATCTAACTAGTCCCACAGATGTTAAGAGAGGATTTTTTCAAGGCAAGTTAGTCCCCAAATCTCACTGACTTCCAGTGGGAGCCAATTCCAAGCTGCCCTCTTTGCCTTCCTTGTCAGTAGCATTCTGACACAATGACCAAATGAGCTATAAAGCTGAGGATGAGAATGAGATCTCTTAGTGCTAGTTGAAACCTTCTGAAGTCCTGTATTAAGTCCTACAGGATGGATGTGAAATAGTGTAAAAGGAAATAATTTTCCACTATTTTCTGTACAGACAAAAATATAATGAAAAGATAATCTTTTTTTTCACCTCACTGAAAACAGTCCTACCTCATGGAGGTTACCGATGTTTAAATGCAAGTTGCTGTTCTGGAATGGGGCCACCATGCTCGGTGTCTTTCAAGATCTCACTGTCAATGGCAGTCTGATTGCCAAAGGGGTTTCAACTGTTCTGAAGAGATGCACCAGCTCAGTCTGTCTCCTATCTATCTATCCATTAATCATATATAACAGAACATTTGTAGTTGAGTATGTTTGAACTTAGGAGAAAACCTCCCATATAGAGATACTAAAATGGTATCACTTCCAGTGCTGAAATAGAATAAGCCAAGCACAGCCATATATTTGAACAGCAGAATTATTTTTTCTTTTGTCTGTGAGATGTTGTCTTTCTCTTAAAAAATACTATAGCACATGTGAAGAATGATTTTTCATGAGTTGCAATGTCTTTGAAAGAAAATCTCTTAATAAGCTGGTTTATTAGGCAGAAACTTCACTTCTTGGGAGAATAAGTTGTGAAGGAAGTTAGTTATGTCATAACTGGCATTCACATCTTCCCATGTAGAAACAAGTAGATATATGACCTGCAATGTCTAGTTCTTGATGTGCACTTTAATAACAGTTAAACATGCCTCATCAATGCCTTATGGCAACTTGATTCAGCTCTTCCCCTAGAGTATGGCTGGTAAGTTTTATATTGATAATATGCTTGGTATGCTTAATTTAGAACTTGAAGAAGTAGGATCTAGTCACAAATTGATCCAAAATACAATGAATGGGCCACTTCTGTTAAACTTACTCTTTTTGCCTCAGAGGTCACATGGAACAGCTACGAAAGCTACATATATCTTCTAACAACCAAATGGCTGTACCAGTTTCCAGACAGGATTGTCCTCCCATCGGGAGCTGGAAAACCTGAGATAGCTTAATTAATCCAGTCAATAGACTACTTGGCTGAGAGCTGGGAGTCTTGAATTCCAGGTTTGGTTCTATCACCAGTTTCTTCATGACTCTGGGAAAGTTATTTCCTCCCTTAGTATTTCATTCATCTTTCTTGCCATTTGTTTATTTCACGTGGCCTGACATGATGTTACCTAATCTGAGCCTCTGAATAATACTGCAGTGGAAGAGTTAATTCCTAGTAGAACGTTAGGAATGGAGTTGAAGTAAAGCCCAACTTGTTTTCATCCCTCTAGTGTTATATACTACTTGAGTAGTAAAACACAGACCTGGGGTTCCAGATAGTGTCCTGTAATTGTTCTGCAAAGAATACTACCAGTTTCCACTTCCAAAGAGTGTTCAGTAGCTTGCAAGCCAAAATTTCAAATTATTAACCCATTGTTTTCCATTGTAGCAAAGAGTAGCTTGATAGAATGCTACTGAAACATCCGTATGCTCTTAGGACCTGACCCTACATGTTTTTCTCATGTGAATATTTACTTGGAAATGGTACTGTAAATAGCAACAGTTCATGTGGTTATATGTCATTACATCTTGTGATATTGGGAATTAAAACAGCATTCTGCTGTTGGAAATAAACAAAAAGAAGCCCGAATAGTAAATAATACCATAATGAATTTTTCATTTTGTGACATTCCTAAAGAATTTCATTGAAGATTGTATTCAAACCATTGAATTCCATAGGATAGCCTACAAGCCCCATACTTGAAATAACCCATGGAAATGTTCTAATTCAAATCCTGTAGGTTTTAGAGGTGTATTTATATAGGTCCCTTTTGGGTTTCTCCCCAGTAATTACTATAAAACTTCCCCTAAAGGGGACATGAATATATGTAAACCTTAGTAGGAGCAGAAAAATAAAAATAGAGTTACGAAGCAAATTTTCAGCAAATACAAACTGTTCTAACTCTCTTGAAGATAAATAAACCAGCTGAAGAACTGGTTCTCAGTTCATGAAAAAAGGGTTCTCCCTCTTGTACAGATAAATGTTGCTTTTGCATTGCTGCAAATGAATTTTGATTTTATTCCTTGTTTTCTGAAAAGGCTCAGTATGCCAATAAAGTGTCTTCTGCCTTTGTCTGTGTGGGCATAGAAGCATACTTATGATAGCTTCTAGCAATCTCTGCACATATATAGTGGTCTTGTTTTAATATTTAATCGCTAATTGGTGTGATGATCAAGGGACAGACGAGGGAGCACTCTGACATCTGATCTCTTGAACTGATTACACGCACTTTGCACTACATGTTGTTTATCATGGTCAGGCTAATTTCCTTCACTGAGTGCTGATTTTGTTCTGTGGAGAAATCTCAATTTGGGGCTTGTGAAGAGATACTTTCCATTTTTGGGAAAGGATTCCAGTGTGCATTGGGCTACTGTTATTGACCAGACTTTCCAATAAAAGCAGGGCAAATTCTGTTGGATAAATGGAATCAAATATTATTCTATGCCTGTGCGCTCTCTCTCTGTGTTAAGGCTCTTTCTGTATTCACTCTCTCTTGTGCTTTTATTCATTCCCTTTCTCCCTCTATTAGCTTTCTTCTTCTATTTTTCAGCAGAAATTTTAGATTTCAAAGGTCCTTTCGGTCTTAAAGAAAAACTAATTCCACAACCAAATGCAAACTGCTAATCCTAACATGAGAAGAAGGTTTTCTTGCTTTCATTATGATGTTGATGATTATTATTATTTGGAAGAAGGTGGTGAAAAAGAGAAAATTTGTCATTACTGTATAATTTAAAATTGCACAGCCTACAGCCCACAAAACAGAGCATGTAATTACACACTTACTAGAGGTAACAGCAGTGCTGATAATTATTCTTTACACAGGAGAATCTCGCTGATATCCCAGAGTCGGAAAGTGGGAACTACAATATCTTTAATACCATCCTTAGAGACCCTCATAAGCAGAGGAGAAGTATGAGGAGGCACACAGGGTCCAGAGCAATATCTTCATCGCGCCAGAATGTCAGGGGCTTTAGTACAGCAGAAATCAATAGATTCAAGTACATTTTTTTTTTTTTAAGGTACAATATTTTTTTTATGACCCTACCTAGAGAAAGTACAGCAAAGCCAGAGGAACAGCAATGGTATGAAACAAACATTTTGAATGGAAGCCACGTCGGTTTAGAAGAATAGCGAGCTAAGATTTATTCATTTATTTATTTATTTTAAAGACATGTTCTGCTGCAAGAGTGTGTAATCCATTTCTGGGCTGTAACCCTAACATTTCTTTGGCATTAAATACCCAATTATTTCTCTACCCATTTTTTTGTTTATATTGCTCTCTCTAGCTGTTCTCTCTCAGCCTTTTTTTTTTAGCATTTTTGTCCCCTTGATTTAAATAATTACAATAATTCAGATTTCATCTTACATTTGGCATTTCTCTTGGTGATTCTTAGTCTGAGCTAGAAAACAATCTGATGGAGAATTTTCCCCATCCCTATATTTTCAGTAGTTAATTTAAATCAGAGTGTGATTTATGGGCCAAATACAATTTCCTTCATTTACTCTAAGTGGTATTTTATTTTGCAATTAATTAATTTGATTTTTAAGGGATAAAATGCTATTTACTACGGAAGCAGAACAAAACTTTCCCATGTTTTACCATTTTACTTTGCCCAGATGGTGTAAAGTGACAGGACTTTACCGGTCAATGGCAATTATTCATGGAGGGAGGTTCTAAATTAATGTGTTCTTATACAGGTGTACATTATAGACAGACAGAAAATCTGGTGGCACCTAATTTTCATGTGCTGTTGGGTCCAATCAGACTGATTGTCTTATTGTACGTGTTTGAGTATCCTCTGGGTTGCTCTAACTTAAGCCATCAAGTTAGGTCTGGTGTGGCTGCCCGATGTGAATCAGGGAGTCTTATCTTGCTTCTTGATGGTCTCAGTTCTGCCTGATCAAATCTCTGTGTTGGTGGGAATCTGGGTCACGGTCACAGGGAGTCAATGTGAATAATAATGTACATAAAGCAGTTGGGGAGGAGTCAGGGGACATAAAGTTAATTAAAAAAAAAATCTGTTCTTAATATCACTAATAACAAACTTAAAATGACATAAAGATCTCAGAAGCTGGTTTAAAAGAGAAATGAAACTCTTCCTTCTCCGCGTTTAGCAAAGACTGCTAGCTATTATTACCTGAGTGTGTGAGAGCAGGGCTGATTTTTTTGTCAGGAACTTTCTATTATCCTATATATTTCTCTTATAGTGTCTCTGGATAGGAGGAGATAAGAGTTCAGGTGGAAAAACATGCATGTCCTCTGCTTTGGGATTCTGAATGAGCAGCAGGAGGAGGTTAGTGGAAAGGTCTCAATTGCTGGCATTCAGGCATTCTCAGTTCGAGTCCTAGTTCCAGCTCAGGATGCTCATGTGCCAGTGCTAAGTCACCTAACTGCTCTCTGTCTCAGTTCCTCCTGTGTGAAGGTCAGTAATTTAGGTGGTGTTCAGCATGAAGGGGTTAGTTTTTTTTTTTCTTTTAAGAAAAGCAAAATATATCAGATGCAAAGTGTCTTGAATGATCTGAATTAGTAAATAACTTAAAATAGCAAAACAACGGAGGAAGCCCAGCCTTGTAGCAATCAAGACGCAAATGACCCTAATTTTTATTTGCTCCAAATCCTTGATGTGGATAAAGTAGTTGAAAATTTCAACTCTTTACACTTAACAAAGTAGGATAAATGGTCCTCTGGTAACTGCAAAAGAGCAACTAATGTCTTGCAAGTTTTTAGGACTCTTCTTGAGGTTTATTAATAGTGATAGATCTGAAATGAATTGGAGTCTCGGAAGCTGGAGCAATATATATATATTTTATATATGAGTTAAAACCCCACTGGAGTCACTCAGAAATCTTATGTTTACTTGGTAGTTGCTTATGTTCCTCCATTTTGTGATTTGCAGGATAGGTCATAGATGAAAAGGTATTGAATATGAGAGGTCTGGATTCAGCTTGCGGCTTTGCTTGAGATTCCCAGGGTGACCTTGAGTAAATCACAAAACCTCTTTGTGCCTCAATTCTCCATTTTCAGAACCTAGTAATTATATTTGCTCTGATTTTTTTAATGTGAGTTATTTAAAATATTCTCTGGGCTGTGTACATGTTTAATTTAACCTATGCCTGTGTAGTGCCTAGCACAAAGGGAGAATAATTAGTAGCAGCTCACAGGTGATAATAATAGATTATTTCTTCTTCATCTGTCTATAGTCTTCTAAAAACATCAGCTAAATTTTCATGCTTCTATTTGTTAGGCAGAGGCCAAATTATTATTAGAGAAATAAAGTATCATGGAACAATAAGGGACTGGGTTATGTAGAGTGTAGATCTGTGCAAGTGCTGCCTTTTCCATTTGCTTAAAATACAAATGCAACTTCTAGTAACTTTTGAATTGTTGTGGTTGGTTTTGATTGGCAAAATACTTGAGAACTCTCCCATGAGAAGGTCTGCATGGGAAAGAGGAGCAAGTATTTTTCTTTAAAATGTTCCTCAGAAGTCATCTTGGGAGTTCTGCAAAAAATTCAAGGAGTGCTTGGATCTGGTTTCTGTTATTAAGATTAGAGCCGCAGTCCTGCTCTCAACTTTCTGTTCAGGTGATAATAAGGTGTCTGCTGGCAAATGAGAAGGTTGATGTCCAATTCTTTGATGGTATGCTCGGGATGAGGTGGTGGGCACATCCCTCTGAATAGGTTACGTGAAAGGTATGTTCAGTCATGTGATGGGAAGCACCATTCTCATTACTACGGTGTGGAACTGCTACCTTGCTCCTATTTTGCATCTCCTGGTGCTGGAGCAAGAGATAAAGGCCAAAAGAGTAAGTATCGTGCTGAGGGCAGGAGCTGTGACAGGTCTTTTGTCTTCACTGACTTCTTTGCATTTCAGAGTCAGATACGCAGTTCCACTTTTGGTCTGTCCCTTGATATTTATACCCTCGTCATCTTGGACTATGTGAAACCCCCTGCAGTTCCATGGCTAAAGCTGATCCTTTTTTCTGAGACTTCCATTGAAGTCTGGTGCCAAAAGTAAGGTGCTATTAACATATTAATGCATGCATACATCAATTGTGATAGTTGATCTGATATCTCTCTTTGCTTTTTCAGCTGGATTGTATCTTCGTGTTTTGTGATTCCCATGTTATATTCCTAATTATTATTATTTCACACTTCATAACATTTTGGTAACTAAAATGCTCTAGGGTTCAAAACTTGTCTATTACATTTTAGCCCAGAGGAAACTTTGCATCCAGTTCCAACTTCTATCCCCAAATATGAATTTATATTGGAAATTCTGATGGATCCTGCCTGGGATTGGTGCAGCTCTGATAGAATATTGTAAAACACTGACTTTGTTACACATTGAGATGGGGTATTTTCTCTCCCCCCCTTCCTTTCTTTTGTGTAAATCTGTTTTCACCACAGGAACACATGCTGTCTCTTCTGGCTACAACACTACTTACTAATTCATCGATTCATCTTTAATGAGGCCCCCTGCCAATGTTTAAATAGCATTCGGAACAAAGAAAAAGGCAACATTTCCAAAACAGCTGCTTCTCTCCGATCTTGACATATCAGCCTTTCAGAATTTTAAGTAAATTTTTTTCCCCCTAAAGTTGATAATTTATAATTTAGGTGTAGCTTTACAATTAATTGTTTGCAGGAGGAAAAATAGGAAGAGATAGGAATGAAATAAAAAAAAGAGTAAAGTTTCCCTCAGGCTGTTATGATACATGAAACCAACATGATTTCTGTGGATTGCACTAGCATTGCAGATATAGCAGTGGGAGAATTCTCCTTTGCAGCCAAAATCATTTGTTGTACATTGCAAGTTGGTACAAGGACATGACAGAGCAAAGTTTCCCTGCCCCTGTTACATACAGCTTTACTATGTCGAATAGCTTAACCCTTGTCATATTTGAGTTGGCTTCATAAACTACTCTTATCAGGAACGTGTGTTACCTTGGTCACTACTGTAGTTATGCTGGTTTCTATTTTCTCTGAGGAGTGGCTGAAAATGCTGTGTAATTGTTAAAGATCAGGAGTCTGCTATCATGAGCACTTGTATCACATGGAATTTTGAAATTCTGCTAAATTCATATGCTAAGGCCTGTTTTTTAGAATTAACTTGGAATTTCTGGATGATGCCTGTAATAGGAGCACTTCTTACATTCAGGTGCCGCCTGTTCTTGGAAAATGCCGTTCAGTGTGTACCCCACAGAGTTAACTTTAAATAGGTGGAAAGGTGAACAGCAGACGACAGGAGAGGATTATTACTCATGTCATACATGAGATATATGGAGGATGAGAGCCCCAGCTTTCACTAAGAGTCTCTTGCAGAGTTATCCCAATGCCTTGAGTCAGTTTGGTGTAACTGTGACCAGAATACTGCCTTTCTCTACAATGGTCCCTGTTAAATACCACCCTTTTAAAGGCTTGTTAGGTTGTCATTTACTAGAGACTGAAGTACTGGCAGTAGTGCAGTCTTCCTCTAATACTGTCTTGCTTCCTAAAAGGAGAAGCCTACATAGTGGGTTTGGTCCCCTGAATTGGTATGTAAACTCACTGAAAATCACCACTGTGGCTATCAAGTGTACATTGTGTTTTCTGTGCACGCAGTGGGATAAAAGCATGATGGCTGGCTTAAAGCGACCCTGTAAGCAGTCATCACCTGGCGGCAGCTTTTTTCTTTTACCTATTGGGCTGCATTCAGATCGGTGACCTAGAGGTTAAGGGCTCCACATCTCCTCCTTTAATTCTTCAGCCCCCTCAAACCAGTTTATGTTCCTGTACCTTCCTGGTAAATGAAAATGTTTTATTCTTGTTTCCTCTCTCATGTTGAATAGCAAAGGAAGATTAAGGCAAAGCACTTGAATTACAGTTGGTTGTTATGACTTGGTCCCAGCTAAAAGTTTTTGAATAAATGACCTTTTAGGGAGAAAGTGAAGGATGCCAATGGGCTGGCTAAAATGCAAAACTAAAGAAAAAAAACTCTTGACTTTGAGTGGAAGCTTCATTTTCTGAAAAAGCAAAAAAAAAAGGCAATTTTTATTTTAAGTTCTTTGGCTAAAATGAAATAGTTTTCATTTTGTATTTTACATGTTTTAGAAGTTAACTGAAGCAGATATAGTAACAAAGTATAATTTCAATATGAAAACTCAAAATATATTCACTTCTAAGAAATATTTTAAAATATTTTGTCTGAAAACAAGTTTTGAGAAATTTATGACAAGTTCTAGTTGAACCTACATTTTTCATGTACAAAAAATTCTCAGTTATAGTAATAACTATGGGTATACAGCAAAATATGCATATGTTGCTCCCTTGTCCAGAGTAAATCATAAGAGAACCAGTAGAGAATAGATGAAGCAGAATTTAAGATGACCATATGCAAGCAATAGTGCTATGTGATGTTCTGCTTATTCTGCAATGAACTCCTGAGGAGCAGAGTACAAGACTTCCATAGTCCCATACTCTATTTCAGGTTGCTGTCCTGTAAACCTGGCAGGTAAATCATGGCTCAGAGCTGACAGCTTTGCATAGTGGTATTGATGGAGAGAAACCTGTATTGGATGGGTAAAGCTGATCGTTATCTCTGCAGCAGTGTGACTTGATGTGCTCTGCAGTCTTTTCTATGGACTTCTTTCCTCTTAAATTTCTCCTCAGGTGTAAGAGGACCCGCCTGGCTGTAAATCACTGTCAATGTGCATTATATTGCCTCTTCTGGGCTTGATTCAGTATGTGATGCTGATCTTTCCCAACTTCAAACAGTAGGATCTGGCTTGGCAGCCCAGGCTGTAGACTGTCAAGTCTTCTGTTCCAGTCCAATCCCCAGCATTGACCAAGGTGGTGGAAAGCACATGCCATGTTAATGTGAGAGTTTAGAGCGAGCTGCATAGTTGTAACCAGACCTGCTGTGGTAGAGATTCCCTTTCTCTTTTATTGCAACAGAATGTGTCTTTCCTTGACCACGACAGGTGTAGATAAATTGGTGAATATTTTAATACCGACATGCCATCCAAACCACAAGATTGATGTTGGCAAAGAAGTCCCAGGCAGAAGAGGGGAAATCCTTTGAAAACAGAGAGAATATTTTATGCTTATATTAACGTTGCACCTAATCTGGTTTCCAAAGGGCTGTTTCTACATTAAATAGCAGCAAAAGTCCTACAGCTTCAGCATGCCCATGCGCACACAGACTTGCCTAGAAACAACAACAAAACAAAATGAAGGCAGTTTGGAGGCATTTCCTGGGAAAAAGATTCATGATTCTGTTTCCATGGAAGCGACAGCACATCCCAAGTGGCAGTGAGAGCTGACAGAGCGCAGCTAGGAGAGTTGAAGTGCCATCTACTTCTTACGAGCAGAGTAGGGGGGCAGAGGTGGGGGGATTCGCTTTTAAAAAGAATACAGAAAAATTTAAAAGGACAGATGGACATATGGTTAAATGGAAAGTCTGGAAATCTGGGTTGGTTCTCAGCTCTGCCATAAACTTCCTGTGTCCCTTTGGGCAACTCACATAAGACATCTTCCAGCTCCTGCTGAAATCAATAATTGATTTCATTGGGCACTAAATCAGAGCCGTAAGCATTCTGGACAGTGTTCAGACTGGCTCCTTTGGCACCCAAGCAGTCTACGATGTTTCAAGTTCAAGTCCAGCTTAGTTTGCCTGTTGATCTTATACTCTCTCCTTAGGAGTAAAATACTTTCTTCATTTTGTATGGTTTCTGAGCTCCTCAAGACTAGGGCTTTTAATATATGCCTGTTCAGATCTTTATACAAAAAAATGTTTGTTAAATTGAGTACTAGCAACTTCACAGAATTAAGGACGCAGCACCTTCAGGGAAGCCTTTATTTGTCTTTGGATCAGATACTTAAATTTGTCACTGTGTATTTTTTTGATTTTAGATATGACATGATGAGCAGAAGTGTTAAAGAATGAGAGGGGCCTGAGAAAGGGATAAGGATTTGGGGAAGAAAATCACTCTAGAGTGTGTGCAAATAATAGTGATTGCATTGAAAATTCCTTCTAAGTACCTGTAACCAGCCATGTCCAGAGACAGGAGAACAGATTGAATGGACTGCTGTTGTCATGTGGTAGGATCTGAGATTAATTGTCTTTAGAAATGAAAGCACAGTGTAAAAGAACAGGAGAATATCAAACTGCGGCTTATTACAAATATCATACATGTTTTTGTTGTGATCTCCCATGTTCTGCTTTCTAAATCTTCACTTCTTTCAACCTGAAAAAGTATAGTTGGCTCAGAAAAGCTGTACTTTGTAGTGTTTTAGGGGCATAGAGAGCAGGTTGCAACAAAATTCTGTTCTTTTGCAAAATTATTTTGTCATCATTTTGGCTGAAGCTTAGTTTGTCTGCTGTTTAAACAGCCTTTGACCACTGGGACAGAGTATGATGCAATCTCCATCTTTCCTCTTCTCCACAGTTTGACTGAGTGCCTTTTTGGAAAATGTACTTTAAAGAAGCAAGAGTTGGTGACGTCAGTGCAAGGGCAGTTGGTGAAATTCTCTAGCCTCTGCTATACAGGACATTGGGCTAAAGGATCTGATGGTACTTGCTGACCTTAAAATCCAAAAAATAATTCTACAGGCTCCTGCGCCTGTGCAAGGACTTTTGCAGATCCCCACTAGTAACAGTGAGTTTGCACAAGGTCTGGCTACGAGGACTTCCTTACATAATAAGAATCAAACCCAGTCTGTTGGCAGTGCACATGCTATTCAATGCATTAATTAATATGACTGTTGAATTTCAATCGTCTTCCAAAGAGCTTTAATGACTGCTACGTAGATATAACTGGTGTGCAGGGCCATATGCAGCAGGTGGGGCAAATAGTTGTAGTGCTCTGGGTTGCTGGTTGTTCTTTTTTTTTTTTTTAAATGGTTTCTGGCAATGCATTACACTGAGGTAAGTGCTTTGTTTCTCCCTCAAGTGGCACTCGGCTCCCCAGGGTTTCCTTGTGAATGCTTGAGGAGAACGTCCACTTGGGTTTATTTTTGTTATGCATGTACTATACAAGCTTTCGGCTGTCTTTGCCAAAGGAAAAGACAGGTTACTGCTACTTAAGAGAAATATTTTTAATTGCATAGTATTGATTTTCTTCTTTTCTTGGTGGAGTGTATGTTATGTTGTTGATGGATGTAGTAGAATAAGGGGCTGGTTTATGTGGATAGATTAGCACTGAAATAACAATACAATTGAATGGGTTTTAAACCCATTCAGTTATTTTGGTGCAAGCCTGTCTGTATATCAGCCACCCAGAATTCGGCTTTCCTTTTGATTGATTTAATGAAATACACATAACTGAGCATTTTCCTCTTTATTATACTTTCTGCATTAATGCAACACCATAGCAATGTAACACAGCCGTCAATATCTGTGAACTGACAGGATGTCTACATTAGTGTAGACAAATGTAGTTTATGTGTTAGATTCCTCCTCCTGTTGCGCTCTGTGGCTTTGGAGGGGAGCAGGGCTAGGGGAGATGGCCCTAGATTTTTATGTTGCTGTGCCTTGCAAAATAAAACAAGCTGTAGAGCCTTCGGCATCCCCAGATATACATCTCAAGGGAAAATGAGTAATTTTGCCAATGCTTGGATATAAACAGGTTAACATAGAACTGTGGAGTATAACCCTTTCCTTTATCATTGCTCTTACGTGTTATGATAATGTGCAGTTCAGAGCTGGTAAAAGACATATGCATGTTGATACAGGACCAGGGAGTTCTAAAATTGTTTTCACATTTATATGTAAAGCAATTACTGATTTTTTTTTTTTTCTCTGCCTCATAACCTGAGAAGTGGAGCAGACATACAGGAAGTCTTACTTTTTATTTCACTCTGGTAGACTTGTAAAGCATGCAGCTCTGGTGTACAGTGCAACAAGAGTCAAATGAAACTTGAATTTTTTTTTTTATTGCATTACTTGTAGGCCCATAATGCAGGCAGATACCTTTAGATTGGGGAAGGGGGTAAGTGAAAGAACAGCATGTTCTGACAGCTGACTGTACAATCATTTCAAATAGATGTGCATGCATGATGATCAGTGTATCCGTCCTAACACATGTATGTTTCTCTCTACCCTGGTTGTTCTAATCTGTCATATTTAGGGCACTGGGGAACACAATTTAATTTTTTTCACCAATTGTTACTTTGGAAACTGCTTGGTAAGACAATCCTCCAAGCCTACGTGTTCTTTCATGAAGTCTAATTAATTCATTTGCAGAGTGTGTGTTTCTCTCCGCGCTCATTCTGCAGAGGTGCTAAGTCTTGTAATCAGAGAGAAAGAACCTGAACAGATTTGTTTTCACATTCTACATTTCAAAGCTGATTGAATCAGACCCAGCAGCTCTGTGCTGGAAAAAGAGAGATGATCTTGTAGACTAACAACAGTGGGTCAGGACTATCCAGAGTCAAGCCCTCCTCATGCCTCATTTTTCCACCCAGCCGCTGGAACATGTGCTCTATACTGACAAGCAAAATCTGGACCTATTTGTGCTTGGCTGTGTCTGTAGCAAAAGGCAGGCCATGCCACAGCCATTTGGTTTGCTCAAGGAAAGTGTATAGTTGTCCACCCACAAGTGGAAACTGAGGGAAAGCCACGAAGTACATCTATCACCAGTAATTAATAATCCATTATCTGATGCCAGTCTGTGGCTCATATTCCTGTATAGGCATTTGGCAGGTGAATGGGATAGTTTATAGTTTCCATAAAGGGAGGGGACAGAGGTGACGGTGAGCAGTGATGTCTGGCTGCATCTCCCATCTATCTTGGGGCTTCATACTTGAGGTTCTACAGCCTGCCATCACAATTTTGCCTGAAAAAAACAGGAGGAATGACGATCCTAGATGGCTGTATGGAGTCTCTGGAGCATCTGCTTTTAGGATCTGAACTCTGTTTCTGTAAGGGCGGCTGCCCAAAGATTTCAGGGGTGGATGGGACTCAGCACTGAGGATGGGTTGCTGTTGTTTGACCATCATTTTTAAGGGCTAGGAAGAGTCTATGAAGATTTAATCTTCTGAAAGATACTGGTTTGACATGGTATCTCTGAGATGTAGTTTCATACTTTAATCCATATCCTCTAGCATTCCTTCATTTGGGAACAGCTGTTATTTCTAAGATTTTAAAGTCATAAACACTGCTATACTGAAGACTTAAAGCTGCTTGTGTGGGGTTTATTGTAGGGTCAAGGCCTCTCATGTTTGTTTATTTTCTGCAGAAGCTGGATGTGCTGTACCCTAAAGCGCTTTGTTAGTCTCTGTAAGCTGTATGGCATCCTAAATGAATGTATTTAAATGTGCTGAAAGGCACCTAATCAAACAAATTAGATGGCAAAAAAATACCTCTGAGTATTTCAACTTTTCAGGCACCTTCTGACATACGGACATGACTAGTATAAGTTTGACCGTACATGCTTATTTTAATACTTATAAAGGCATTGTTATTTTTACAAAAGTAAATAATCTAGGGTGCCCTTCTAGGGGAGGAGGAGGCAGGGAGAGGAGACAGCAGGGAAGTGTAAGGCTGTACAGTAGCTCTAGAAAGAGAGCCCACATTGTCAGGGTTATGGTTTTTACAGATCTTCCTGACCAGGCAATTTTTAATTTTTAAAGCGGAAGGCTTTAAAAAAATAGGGGGAAAGGCTGTTATTAACAATAATTTATTGTGGAAAAGTATTTACATAGATAACATTTCACTTAGCATGTTAGGACCAGGAATAAAACCCATCTCTTGTCCTGTAGCTCTCATATATTATTCATGCTTGCTGTTTGGCTCTTTTCATGTAGAGATCTCAAAGCATTTTGCAAATGAAGATGTAAATTGTTATCCTTATTTTATACAGGAATGGCTTAGAGAGAGAAAGGACTGCACTGTAGGACCACCAGAGACCTGGAAGTAAAGCCTGGGTCTCTACTGTCCCAGTCCAGTGCCCTATCGACTGGATTCTGTAGATGCCATTTTTGTTGAGGGTGAAAAACATGAATAGGATTAATTAGCTCAGAGGAGAAAGCAAGGTGGAGAGGTTACTGGCAGGGAGAGAAAAGGGAAACACAATGCCAAACTTTGAGGAGATTTAAAAGAGATGTAGAAAGCAGATGTTGGGTAAGGAGTAAGTGAGGAGACTTTTCTCTATGGCTGGAGCGGACTAAAATGATAGAAGCTGACACTGACAGGAATACAAGATGCATGCGCTCTGATTCTCAGTACTGTCAGGTAGTGTTCAGGGAGCTGGACAGAACTTCCAGAAGCAACTGTGCCCGTTGCTTTGTCAAAAGCATTTAACCTGGAGCCCTTTAATATGCCAAGGGGCAGAGGCACCTAACTTGTTTTTGTACTTTTGTAATTGACAACAAATACCTAACTTTGCAAATGGGAGAATTCACACTTCAATGCCTTATGAGTCTGCTGATAAAATTTGACCCCTTGTCCTTGTGCTCATTCGCAAATCACCTGACATACACTCCGTGTACAAATGATGCTAATGGTTCTGCTTCTGAGTATTCATAATGTAGCCATCCAGGTGACAACATATCTTAAGTTTCTGAGACTAAAAGTGTCACTCTGGGCCTGGAAGAATGTTTGATTTCATTCCAGGCATAAAGTAACAAATTGCCTTTAATGGCAGCATCACCAGAAATAGGCCTCCATTGCTTTTTCATGTCACTTTCAAGTGCCTCGTTGATATTTTTATGGATTTTTATTATACAGCTTGTTATGCAGCAAGAACAACCATGCCAGGTTCTTGGGGATCAGTATGCGGGGGGGCTAAGCTATAATAAGAACTCGTACACTCGTGGTTTTAATATCTTTTACTTCAAAGCAAGAAGTTGATGTGATCTTTCATCATCTCAGCTGTTGTTTACCAGCTTCCTACAGATGCTGTTTGAACTAACAAACCCCACATTTCCTGGTTGGAGTGAGCAATTCCCTCGGTAGTTGCAATCCGTTCACTTGGAGGCTTAGTAGTCCTGATTGAATGGTGCCACTAACAAGAAGGGGATAAACCATTTAAACATTCAGTATCACCTTTCAGTCAAATAATAACTGGCCAAATTAGTTTGACTTAGCTTCTCAGCCCTGCTCCTTATTTACTGCTTTGAGGGAAAACGACCAACAAGTCCAGGGCTGTATTTGGGGTCAATTTACTCCATGTATCAGAAACAGACAGACGTGTTCCTGATACAAGGCCTTCTCTTTGGCGCTGATCTATGAACAGTGTTTTGTTTCCTAGCAGTCTTTTAAATCAGCTGAAATCTAGAAATTACAGATGAGGAAAGAGCTGCGAGGTCAGTTGTTCTGAGAAGATCAGAGCAAGTTCTTTAGTGCCTATGATTATAGTGTATGACTATCTGTAATGGAGAAACTAGCAGCAGTCGCAGACAGTTTCCCTTACTTTTTTTCCCTCTACCTCCTTTTTTTTCTCCTTTTCCTCAGCCCATCAGCAGAGTGGTCCTGCTACAGAAGTTGATGAAACTTTCAAATATACTGAAATAAGTATATTGTAATAAAAATGGGCTGAGATATTCATGTGCCAGATTGGTTCTTCAAACAGATGCTGCTTTTCCTTTCAGTGGACAGGATAGTAGCCAACCAGGACTTCTTTCCCTGTTACTTATATCTGAAAGCCCATTCCAATCTCTTTGTGTGCTTGCGTGCATGTTTATGGTAACAATACGTTGTTTAGCTACGGAGACATCAGAACGTTAAGCCTGTGTACCTCTCGCATAGAGTGTTCCTGTCCCAAGTAGCTGATGGTCTGAGCAAGGAAGTGTTGGGAAAAAAAGTGGACCTGGGAAGTGACTTACTCAAGTTAATTTAGCAAGTAGGTTGCAGCGATGGGAAACGGAACGTGATTCTATGGGCCACTTTTTGTTCTATTGTTCTCTAACACATGCTGTTTGATGGAGTTTTATTGGTGAAGAAATGCTCTTTAAAGTTGAGATTTGTCATAGACCTAGACAGTATGCTGCAGGAATCAGTGCTGCATTGGAAACTGTCTGCTTCTATAAAGGATGATCTCGCTGTAATGAGTCTGACAGTGCTAAAGAGTAGTGGTGGACAGTAATCATCATTTTAGAATTATAGGGAATTTTATATATATATATATATGTGTGTATATGTATCTGAGTTTAGATAATATGAATCCCATGAAGGTGTGAGTCAGGAACTGTGTGATAGTCTACGGAGTGTAACTGTGCTGAAGGGCCATAATTCCCTTTGGCTGTTCTGAGCATACTCCTGGAGCCTCTGTAGGCTGCCCTCCTCCTTTTCCGAGCATTTATGTGGAAAATTGTAGGCTCAGAAACCACTTGGGCATGGCCAGCTGAAAATGCCCCTTTTTGGGTGCTAGCAGGTTACAATCAATACCTCATGTTCATAGACTCTTGTCTCCAGTGCAATTTTGCTGAACAAAAGTTTAATTGACCTGAAAGAGAAGCTTAACTGATTTTCAAAGCCATCAGTGCACCTAGTAAAATAAACATTCTGTAGGGGAACTTCCATGTTATTTCTATGTTGACTTTCTGTTTTCTTCCCCTGCCAAACAGCCACCTCTTAGAGCAAAACGCAAAACCACTGTGTTGGAGTCTACTATGCTCTTAATATTTCCTAATAAAACAGCATTCTAAAATGAAAAGGAATTTTTCTAAGAAGGGGGTGGTGGGGGTGGTGGAGAGTCTTATTTCATACAGATCCAAGAATAATTTTTCCACTGTTCAGGATGCTTGGCTATTTAGTCTGCATCAGAGGCATGGGACCTTTATCAGTCAAAGAGCCACTTTGTCATTAAATGGAATCTGTGAGTCGCACTGAGATTAAACTCCATGTAGAATCTGTGAAATAAGGGTCTGATTCTCAGTTACACTAAGGCTCCTTTGTGCACCTACAGTGGCATAAGGCCCCCAAGACTTTATTTTGTATCAGATCTTTCATAAAATCTATTCACCCAAAGTGCTTTAGGGTTAAAATTAATTCAGTTAATGAGTTAAATAACTGCCAAGGGAGAGAGAAATTAAGAGTCATGGGCAAGGGGGAAAAGAGATGCTTCCAGCTGAGTTTAGAAGAGAGTGTGAATGAGTTGAAGGGGAAAAGAGATGCAAAGAAGATGCACTGATGGGCAAGAGCTGCAGAGGAGAAAGCTCTTATGCCCTGGGGGTCAAATTATATGAAGGAAGGAGGAAGGGCCCTCTTCTGCAGGAGAACTGCTACCAATGGAAGTTGACTTAACACATATCACAGAAGCAGCAATATAAGCTAAGGTTTTCACCTACTGTAGCTAGTTGCTATGAAGTCTGCACAGGCTGTACAAACATTCATCTTCTATTGTTTGTTTATAATGCAGTAGAGATTACTCATGGAGTAGATTCGTATTGCATCAGGCATTTTAGGAAAGAAAAGACAGTCTCTGACTAGGTCTTTTGACTCCCGGGATCATTTGGGCCAGATAGAACTGTAGCTGTTCCAGCTCCGGTAAAGAGAGTATCCTATCATTAAATTCTTCCCTGATCTCATCAAAGCAAGGGATGTTGTAGGGCTGTGTGGATAATATGTCTCTGGCACGCTATTGCAAACAGCTAAGTGGGGGCTTTTTCTTGAACCCCTGAATTACTTACCTACCACCTGCAGGATTGGATAGAGCTGTAGGCTCTCTCCAGGTATGACCTGCAAGCGTTTGTTCCTGTTCAGCTGGATTGACAGATAGGGGTGAGAATCACTGTGCTAAGAGATGCTTCCTTTTATCGGTAGCAACATACAGCTTGTGACTATGCTTGTAAGACAGATTTTGTAGCCAATCTAAACCAAATGGTAACCAGTGTTTATCTGCGTTCTCTCCGTGTCCACGGACTGGCTCACATCTGTAGAATCTGTAAGAGCCTAGAGTAGTGCACTTTCAGAGCTTGCCATCTTGTACTACTTTACATAAATGCAGATATTTATTTTCTTCTATTTAAATGGTTTTTTCCCCTTCTTTTTTATCTTCTGACAACAATTTCTATAGATAAATTACTTCTGGCAGACTAAAAAGAATCAAATTGAGCATGTGTAAATTTTCCATTCCTCTCAATTTTTAAGAAAGAAAATTTCACAATCCCCACAAAAGCAATAGTTTTATTTATAGTTATTATTAACCAGCACCAGAAGAACAAAGCTTAGCTGGGCACTGAATTATGCGGACAGGCACCTAGAAGAATCTACAAAATATTTCAATCATGCTGAGCACCACGTCTTGAAACTTTACCGGAGATGGTGGAGTTTATGTATCTCTTTCATATTACTACTTCATTGAAATCTTGGAAGTAACTGCTGGGTAGCGTGGCACTGGAAGCACTGTACCAAAGGCAACCCAGAACTTGGAATGGACTTATTTAGCTTTTTTCAGAAAGGTGGATAAATTAATCTCTGCTGAATCTACATTCCTCTCTGTCTTTAGCAAGCCTTTAATTATACTTCTTGGACTCCTCTGGATCTGAATCTATCAATGGTCTAGACGACAAAGAATATTTGAACAGATGTTTTTCAAGTGAGCTGTTCTTTCCCAATTTTAATAGAATGTCTAACTTCATGCGAGGCAGGACTTTATCTTAAGCAGCTCTGAACCTAAAAGAAACTGTGCTAAATCAAGCTTTAAACAACTCACAGTTCCTAGCATGGTTAGACTGATGACGTTCCTTACACTTTAAGAAGCCTCTGAGGCTCACAAACAGAAGTTTTACATTTAATAGTTTGGATACTAACAGCCTTGATTCATTTCCCTCAGTTTTATATCATTGCTCTATCACGGTGCGATTATAGTGCAAGAAGGTGCCTTGGAAGCTTGGAGAATAATAAATGCAGACCTGGCTTTGCTCAGCAGAACTTGTTCAGAGCTTTACAAGAAATTTTCAGACAAACTCATCTGACAAAAGTTGGTTTAAAAAAAAAAACAACCAAAAGCCCAAGTGCCTTATTTGAGGAATGTAAATAAAACACGTCCTGGATATTCTCTTAACTGGGATATAGTCAGCCTTTGGGTGATGTAAGAGGGAATTTGCCCTCACTTAATGTTCACTCTGTGTGAAGTTTGCTGTTATGTCCCAAGTTATTGGAAGCTCTTTAAATCAAGGCAGTGAGAATGGATAGTGAGAGAGTGAACTGTGAGCTTTATTGATTGTATCTACACAGCATGGGGCTGAAAAACACCTCCCTTTACATGTGGGTGGGTTCAGTGTAAAATACAAAGAGGATTCTCCCGAGACGCATTTCTTCCAAAGTCCCACTTAGAAATTTGGGGGAAGGATTCCCAGGACATTGTGTGTTGCAAGTTCTGCTTGAGAAGGTCCTATAAAATAGCTCTGGGTAAGACAGACATCCACAAGGGTTTTCCTGCAGGCCCTAGAGCTTGAAAAGGCTCATATTTCCATAAATCCTTTTGTGAACCCAGAGGCAAGATTAGGATTTAACATGTTGACTTTGTGCCAGTTTGCCAGGTCTAAAACTAGGACTGGGTGCCTGTTTTGAGGGAAAAGAACAATTAAGATCATTTTTCTGGACTCTCTCTATATATTCTCAATGCTGATGCACTCATCTCTCCCATATGGTCTTGTTTCTTCTCATGCATGCCAGTCTGGTCTCTGTGGTGCAGGGATGAACATATAAAACTCCTTAAACCAGGGTCTGCCTCTAGTCTGTTGTTTTTGGATTCTTGTGCCTTTCTCTGTTTGATTTGGACATACCTAGAATCACAAAGTGTAAGTCTAAGTGAGTTTCTCTGCAAGCCTCATTTTCTTCTCATCTGTGAAACAGGATAGATAATTTCTGCCTTACAGGCATGTAAATTTTAATAGTTTAGTCCCCAGTTCAGCAAAGCACTTGAGCACATTCTGTGGGAGTAAATGGGATTTTAATTCTGTGATTACCTTGTTTGGTGAACTAGGGCCACAATAAAATACTTTGAGATCATTGGAATTAGAGGTGTTACAGAACTGTAAGATGTCATTATCAGTATTTCACAGTAAAATAAACCATGGTGATATTTTATCCCTACCTCCAACAAGTGATAGATGGGGTTTGGATCACCTTACACCTGTATTTTAGATTTGACAAATAGCCTGAGATGCTAGGGAATAATGGTTTGGCTGACTGTTTTTTGTTTGGTTGGTTATTTTATATGCAGTAACTTGGTAGCATAATGTGCTTTTCTGGACTTTGGGAATGCAGTTTCAGTTCCTTTCTCCAAGTGGTTGAATCCACAGTACTTAGATGTGCGTGTCTGTCAGAATGGCCGTTAGTTTAGGATCGGGAGTTCTTAAGCTATCCTGTTACTGATTCTGTATTTTGCATAAATAATGTTATAATATAAATAGTATCTGTAAGTGGCCAAACCCTAAGCTTAGAGAATTACACTAGTCTAGCTCTTTGTCTCAGTGGCTAAAGTATTTTCTGTGTTCTGCAACTGTAATGTCCACAGCTGGCTTGTTTCTAACACCAGAGCTGCCAGATGCAGAGGAGGAGAGTTGTAGAGAACAGCACACACAGAGGAAGAATACAAGAGATCCCCAGAAAAGGAAGGAGGAGGCTGAAAAGGAAAATGCAGTGGCTAGGCAGCTTGTTTATATCACCTCAGAGAGTTGATTGCATGCTTATCACACAGAGCACAAAGCTCAGTTGTCTAGACAATCGTCTAATTGTCTTTACTCAGTAAGTAGCAGCCCTGGTGACATTCCAGACCTTGACCTCTGCCCTGTCCAGCGCCAAAAAAGTGCCGTTAGGAATCATGTAACACTGGGTATTAAAGATTGTTGGAAAAGGCCATGGGGTCAACCTACTGTGGAGTTTTAGCAACAATGCTGAATATAGCAGACTCTCTCTCCTTCTTCCCTTCCTCTTGAGACTTGGGCTTATTGTATGAGAGTGTTAGTATGATTCCCGTGCTTAAACTAAGAGATGAGGCTGTGCTAGAACCACCTGGGGCTGTGCTGGGAAGGAAGAATGTACGAAGGCTAAGATTGCTTAGGCATACCATCCTTTTTATAAAGTGCTTGGGCAATCCTTGGTCAAGAAACCTGCTTCTAAATATTCTAGTTGGACACTGTGGCTTGGGGTGTCAGAGAGTAAGTCTGCAAGGAGACTGCTACCTAGAGCAACAGGGTTGTAAGTGTTACAGCACTATAAATAACAACAATGGCTGTGGTTCAGGGATTTAGGAGACAAGAATCAGAGTGCCAGCCGCTGCTGAAAATCTGCACAAACCTGCTGAGGGAATGGTGAGGGAAAAGGCTAAAAAAGTTTGTGATTGCACTAGGAAATATGTGGGCCTTCAGAATAGTTTCTGTATTCAAATCCCTTCTCTCTGAAATGGACCCTGTGTATAACCTATCCTATATGATAGTCCTCATGGCTATTGCTGTCAAAAAACCTACGTTCTGCACACCCTAGTCCACATAGCTGCCATTGGAAATGCGGTTTCTTGGCACGTTGGAAGATGAGGCACTGAGCTTATAAACTGAGGGTCCAGTTCAGGGAGATAATTAAGCATATTGATAATTTCAACTTGACCTCACGTTAGAGATGTCCTGAAATACATTCTCAAGTTAGACTGAAAATCTGTTGTTTAATAACAGCTATTCTTATTGCATGAGTTTGGTTTTCTATGAAGTACTCGAGTTAAGTCTTTTCTTCTAAATAATGAGAAATGAGTTTGTTTGGGCTTTTAAATGAAGTATATGTATAGCAATTCTTAGTGAGGTCTCCAACTGGTGTAAACTGAAGTAACTGTTAAATTCAGTGGAGCTATGCCAGTTTACATCAGCTAAAGATCTGACTTTCTATTCCCAGGCATGTTAAAGGTGTTACTGCGCAAATGACTGCAAAAATTATTGCTGAAAGGTTTTACGCTCAAAGGCAGATCAGGTATCTGGTCCAGGGAGGGTACATCCATTGCTGCAGAAGGAAATAAAGGAGAGAAAATTGTGAAGTGTTAACTGATATTTTTAGAAGCTTTATAATGACAGGTCACATTCCCAAGGACTATAAAGTGGCAAATCTAACACCAATTATTCAAGAGGGGCAAAAAGATACAGCAAGCAATTACGCTTTAACACCAGTTGTGGGAAAAATATTAGAAACCATTTTATGGGGTTTGGGGAGTGAACAGCTTGAAAAGTGTAATTTGATTAGAGATGGCCAATGTGGGTTTTTGATGTGGGTTTTAACTAACTTAGGATTCTTCAAAGCTATTGCTGCCATGGGAAGTAATGGAACTTGATTGGGTGGCGTGTACTTGCACTACGTTTTTGAAGTGGCAAACTGGGATGCAACTACAGAGCTGCTCTTAGTTTCATTGAGCTGTGCTGCTGAACCTGTTTGAAATGTGTTTAAATGAGGGGAATGATGAATCCTCTTGGCCAGGCGGGGGGGTGAAAGCCAGATTTTGTTTGAAGAAGTGAAATGAGTGCTTTTGGGGGGGGGGGGGAGGGGGGTGGCAACTGGGCAAGCTGGACTCCCATGCCAAGCTCTGTCACCTCAGGGAAGCTACTCCAGGGAACGTTCTCTCAAATGAGCTTTTTTAGGTGTCTAACTGCAATTCAGATGCTTTCTTGAGGTCATACATAGATCAGAGCAGTATAACTGTATCAGTGGTTCTTTGCCTAGGACACAAATCCTGTGTGTGAATCAGTTTGAAAATAAAATGCTGATGTTCTTTGTGTTGCCTTTTTAAATTGCAGGCTGCAGCTCAGGGAATATCTCTTGTGGGTTCCGCTCTTGCCTTGGCCACTGAGCCTGTGAATCTGGCCAGGTCTCTTTCCTCTGCACTCTTGTTCCCTCTCAAACCTTCTCGGTAATAAACAGGGGGTTGGTAGAGCCTCCTGCCACATGAGGTACAGCAGCTAGCACAAGGTGTCCCCGGTCTCAAAGTCCCCAAGGCTCCTTGATGCTACTGGATAAAAAAGACTAATATTAATAATAATAAAAACAGCTTTAAACAAAGAAACAGATAGGATTATACTCCCGACCTACCAAAAAGCAACTTAGGATCCAGTACAAGATATATTTACTTTTTTAAAAAATATGTTTCAGAAGAGATTTGTTGATAATTTCAGGGATAAGGCCAGAAGTTACGTTACTAAACTGTGTCTCAGGCTCAATAATTACCTGGAATTTTTTTTCTTTTCCTGAAGTATCAAGTGTCATAACTACTATTTGCTTAGCACTTCTGAATTCAGGCTTTTTGGGCATGATGCTTCAAAAGTACTTGCATGCTTTAGGATTTCAAGTTATGTAGGTGCTCTTGAGAATTTCTATTTCCAGTATTGTCTTGTCTATGTCTGGAACTGTATAGATTTTAGTTTATTTTTTCCTGATAGCAGAAGATGTACTGAGCAAGGAGGTAGCAGTGCCACCCCCTTTAGAAGGGCTCAAGTCTGTTTGAGGCCAGTAAATGCAGCATATGCTTTTAATGCAGACAAATATAAAATGCTAAGTCTTGGAGGCAATGCACCAAAAGTGAGAGTACACATTAAATGGAAGAGCCATGCAGCATACTGATCAGGGAGGGGACTTAGGGGCTGTGGTAGAACAGTCCTTCAAGCCATCATGCCATCATATTGCTGCAGATGGGAAAAAAAAAAAAAGTAGCATAGTGCAAAGCATCAGTAGGAAGTAGAAAAACCAAATTAAATGGATGATCATTTCGTTGTTCCATTTCTTTGGTGAGGCTTCAAAAATATGCTCACTTCCTCCTAGGGAGCAAAGCATTTGCTTTGTGTGGGGGACTCGGACCCACAACAGAGCGCTGATTCCTTGGCTTGTCCTGGTATTTGTAACCAAGGACAGTCTGGTGCAGACGAAATTATTTCCCCTCAGGAAACAGAGGCCGGAGGCCTTCTGTAGTCAAATGGAAGTGTTCAGAATTACTAAAGGGCCTGAAATGGTGGAGGTAATAAGAAAAGTGGAACTGAACGCTTGAGGGTCGGGTCTCAGCTGGAGGCAGCTGGAACGGTGCCACCGCCAGCACCGACCGAGAGCCGGGACCTGAACCCGACACTCGGAAATGGCCCTCGGTCCTTTGCTCTCGGCCCCCGTACCGCAGTAACACCTCGGCGGGCAAAGAACGTCAACTGCTCTGAAATGGGTTATGGACACAGTAATATGGCTCCCGTGTCTACTAGCCAGTAATTAACATACTGTTAATATCTCTTAACATGCAAGTCTGCAATTTCAGATTTCCCATTGAAATGTAACGAACGTTATTTCCTGCAACGCCAGAAAGTGCCCTGCCTACTGTGGGTGGTAAACAGCTGATCCGCATCCTAGGGAAGGGATGGCACTGGCGTGTAATGAGAGTCTGTAGGACTTGTCCCACTTAATGAGGTTATTCCAAGATAAAAGTCTTTAAATTTCAAGTGATGAAAGATGAATCCTAATTCCTGAAAACAAAAGAGCTAACACAAAATGGAGGGAAGGCTGGAGAAGGCAATGGGGAATCAATACAACTGCTATGGACTTGATCGCTTCTGTGGGTCAAGTCAGTTAACCTCGTTTTTTTCTTTATGCTGCTATCTGTTCACAAGGAATAATAAGTAGTCATCTTTTTACAAAATGCCTTGTGGTGCTTCAGTGATAGATGCCACGTTAGGTGTAGAACTATTAATGAGGTTCAGGACAAATAGGGAAACTGAATTAAGCCTCGGCTCCCCTCTCTGTGTCTGTGCATGCAAACTGGTTTTTGCCTCCACGGTTAATCAGCCTGCCCTTAAGTACCTCCAATGATAGCCATTGCTTTCGATTTCAGAAAAACAAATTCTAGTATTTGAAATGTGTTTATTATTTTTTAAATACGTTACAGTTGCCTGGGTAGATTCTAATGTACGATTTGTTGCTTGTGTGTGCTTATATTGTGCTTATATTCTACTCTCTTTAAGGTAAGGTCTTTGCCTGGATATGATTTAGCCAATCCCTACACCAAGGAATTCGTAATATACACAGACGGGGAAGTTACAAGGGGACAAAGGGAAACCGAGGTACATGGAGCAGGGAGTGTTATTAGCCTGTCATATGCAACAGGTTTCTTGGTGGGGGTCAGCCAACAGCCTTGGTCCCAGATTGACAGTGTGTTAGACTGCGTGCTATTCACTGGATCAAAAAATGTAATTCTTTGTTATGCAGAGATACCCGTTCTGGGACGGAATAATTGGAATATTGGAACTGGATTCCACAGATTCCATCTTCTAACTCAAAATTCTTCTTCAGCTCAGTTGTAAAGTCTTTGGGGCCAATGACTGCCTTCTGGTTTTTGTGATTATAAACACCTTAACACAATGGAGTCATGGTCCATGACTGGCTTCCCTAGGTGCTGCTTCAGTACAAATGATAACCACACTAAATTGCCGTGTCCTGCAAGGAAGTGGTTGGGAAATGTTGAGTGACTGTGTGCTTATGTTATTATAAAAACAGAAATGTTTACTCATTATATTTAAATAGGTTTGGATCATTGTGGATGAAAGTGAAACAAGATATAAGCCTGCAATGACATGCATAAATACATAATTAAGTATATTTCCTTTCCATATGGAGAGGATTAGCTTCCTTGCCTCAGCAGGGAGTTGCTTTATTTGGTGTCTGCTTTGGTGTCCCTTTCTTTTTGACAGCTTACAGAGGTACGCTGAAAGGGAATTTCACTCACTGGCTAATGAATGTTGGAATAAGGACTTTGAGGGCATGTGGAAAAGAATAAGTGATTACCTCAGAAAACAGAAGTTTAGGGACCTTAAGGGCTGTCCTATTATCCTGACTTCTCTTTTTGACCTTAAGTGGGCCCTATGGGATGATACTGCCCACCTTACCACGACTTATTGCTTAGTCATAAATCGAGAGAGAGGGAGAAAGAGATGTGTCTAGTAAATGCTGAAGTGTCAGCAAAAGCTCCTTAACTCAGGTTTCATAACTTGAGAAATATTTTATCACCCTTGTGAGCCAAACCTCTGAAAAATCAATAGAACTTGAGAGTTGCCTGTATTGATCTGAAAGGCTGAGTCGTATTGAAATATTCATGGCAGTATGTGTGCGTGTGTTTGTGTATGTGTGGCTTGGGGACTAAGATGTAGGTAGCTTTCAGAGAGTGAAACATCCTCATTTTTCATTTAAACTAGATTAAGACTATTAGGTGACTTGCAAAGCATATACTTAAAAGGGAATGAATTTGTTTGTCTTACAACAAGGCTTCTGACAGAGAGAAATGCATTCTCATTATTATTATTTTTCTTAAATGACAAACTGTTGGGAGGAAGAAGTCAAGGAGATCTGATAAAATTAGCACCACATTCTCTTGGGGATCTCTGGGCTTGCTTTGTTTGCAAAGCCAATTTGGACACTGTGTCTTTGATCTTCACTTTCAGTATTTGAGCAGGCATGTTTAGTATCACTCATTTCACAGGAGATTTGGGATTCAAGTTTCTTCAACAATCTGAAAAGCAGTACATTAGAAGGGGAATTGTCTGCCAGTCGTCTTAGAATCTCAATACCCTTGATACTAATTTGATGTGATGCATTTCACCAGATGTGTCTACCTGAACGATGTTTTATGCCCAAGAGGTTTGTGCTACTGTAGAGTATTAAACTTGGCTCTTCTCCCCCGCTTCCTCCCCTCCCTTTTTCTTCCAAGAGCAATTGAATGAAAAGCATCCATAATTTTAATCTGCATATAGGTGTGACACGTTACATATATTTGAAAGGAAGAGAGTGTGTCAGGCAGGATTCATGCAAAGAGTAGAACAGAACCGTGAAGAAAACCACTGCCAGTAACGCTTCAAAAATGTTTTAAGAAACTAATGCTTATATATAGGCTAATAGATTAACACATTCACTCAAACTCTTAAGACCTGCCTTTTTACTCCTTTCCTGCAGTACCTTTGTCACTTCTAGGGCATAGGTTCAAGTCTCTGCTGACCCCAGAGACTTCTACTGGGCTTTGGGCAAATCACTTAGGGGCACGATACTTCGAGGCATTCAGGTGTTCAAGTGTCATCGATTTTCGGGTGTATCTCAGTGCATCAGAGCCATTTCTGTAAAACCACTGCAAGCAAATACCGCAGCGCTGCCCTGCCTCGCTGAACGCTTGTGAGTGAGATACTCAGTGACTCTGGTCATGCAAGTTCTTCAGACAGATCCATAATTACGGGAAAGGCTGAGTGGGGAAAGGAGAAATGGAGAAAAGGTGACAATTATTCTTTAAGAAAAACTACTGGCCATATAGGCTGCCAGTGGGCTGAAAATACTATTATGGGAATAGGTACCTCCATAATCTTTATGACAAAAGATATGTAATGCAGGCTATCAAGGGTTTGTGCTGTGTTGTTACGGAGTCCAGATCTTAAACGAAAGGGAAAATAAGGGCAATTAGAACTGATTTCTTTCTTAACTCTCCGTCACGTGTAAATTCACCTATGGTTAAAAATAGTTATATGAAATAAAACCAAGCACCCTTGAGAGGCGTTACTTCAATCAGTGGCTCAAACTAAGCAGAAAACCAGGCTTTGTGTGTCTAGATTTGCTAGTATTGCTAAAGAGAAAGGGAGCAGCTCATTCCCTCAGCCCATGGTAGTTGCATGTCCCCGAGGAGGAATGGACCGTGAAGGTACCTGGTGTGGGTTTAGGATTCCTATTATCAGCATTTGCTTCCCTCACCCCCTTTAAAAAATAATAATAATTTAAATAAAAAAACCCAAACAAACAAAAAACCAAAAATGTTGCTGCTGAGTGGAGCTTACTAGAAAAGGGAACCTCTAAACTGTACAGCCAAGTGTCTTGGAGGCAACGATTGCAAAACTTGGGATAGGGTTACAAACTGTGCAGCGCCTCGTGTGCTAGTTGTATATAAATACCAACTGCTGTTTGAACCATATTCAGCGACACTGTGTGCATGTCGGCATGCTGGCATTCTTGAGATGCCAGGGAGCTTGCACATGCGACACAAGGTTTCATTTAGTTAGTCGGGGAGGGCATCGTTTTGTTGCATGAATCTCATTTTTATCCATGTTACCATTATAAAGCTTTCCTGTAGTAAGTAAAATGAGAGGAGGAAAAAGCCCATACTTGCCATTCTTTATTTATTTCCATTCCTCAATGGCAAAGTAAACTGAATGTTTAAGCAACTGACATCAAAGATCTGATTTCTCTGAAGCTAAAAAGCCTATTAATCACAATTTTAAAGTGTTCTTTAATTACCCTGTAATAAAATGACACGCGCAGAGCGGGAGGAAAAATTGTATACTTTTAGAGTTCCTCATGCTTGTTTGTGTTTCAAATCTCACCGGAAATCCTTGTTGATCCCTCTTGCTTCTGCTGCTTAATTCTATTCTACCACAGCTATTGTTTATCGTTTAGCTATGTTAACCGTATACTGTGCAGTTCTGAGGCAGGGAAAAAGCGTGTAGGGAGAACAGGCCTGGTTTCTAAGCTGGTTTCTGGAGGATATAATAGCCATGGAAACTTGATCTTCTGGGAGAATCAGGAGGCTATGGAGTGCAGAGCTTATGTGGGGGTTGAAGGTGGCGGTGCCGCCAAACCCCTTTGCTCAGCAAGTGTTGTGTTTAGGCTACGGGGACCGTTCCCATACTGTAAGTTTGATGTGTGCTGTGGTGCATCAGGACTTTGTGTTGTGTCCTGGGAGAAGAGGACCTTGAGTCCCTCTCTAAATCGCAAACTGGGAGATAGAGAACCAGTAGATGGTGCTCAAGATTACACAGCCCAGGCCTGCGTCCTGTGGGACCAACACAGCTCCTTCCAGTCTTCCCATGTCTGGGTTTCACCCTTGAAAATGGCCTCTTGATAGAAGCATTGAAACAAGGAGATAAGCAAGTGACACAAAGGTGGTTTTGGTTAACACTTTAAGGGATGTGAGCTGTCAAAACAAAAGAGTTATAAGGAAAAAGACAAGGTAAGTCTTTGTTAAAAACCTCTTTGTAAAACTATCAATTTTGTAAAGGAAGGAGAATCAGGGTGGACACCCAGCTCCTCCTTTTACATTATAAGATGGGTGGTCAGGGTCGTGGTGGCAGAGAAAAGCTTGGAAATATGAAGCAAATCCAGAGGACAACAAAAATCATAGGTCTTACAAAAAATAAAAGTCTCGCAATGTTTACTAAAACCTTCCAGGTGCTTGAAACCCTCTTCAAGTTTTTAATACTTGAGATTATTCATAAAACTGGGAACATCAATTGCCAGCATGGAAGCAGACTACACAGATGTGAACCCTGTCTCTTTGAGCAGTATTAATGATGCCTCCTCTTACTGGAAGGAGAAGTGACTGGTAGCTGTAGGCGGAGGATGCCACAATCCCCTCTTCGGCATGCAGTTGATCTCGGCTGGTATGTTTTGGGCTTGAATTCCCTGCTATTGCGAAACTCAGCCAAGTAGGTAACGTTCTGAGTTGATCTGTTTTCAGACCCAGACAGTTGTTAATGAAACAGTTGCTGTTTTGTTGACAGAACATTAATTACTTGATCTTAGGACTTGGTAATTGCACGGGCCCCCTCTGTATACATCACTAATTACATTAGCAATTATATGGCATTTTAAAGACAAAGAAATGACTACAGCAATTGCAGTGTCATAGGGACCCTGCTGGTAAATTTCAATCAAGTTCCTGCAATCTCAGTGAAGTGTTGAGATAAGTCCTTCTCCATCCAAATCCTGCAGAAATACCAGTCTGTTAGGGTATACTGCTGCAGGCGCTTAAACCAAACAGTCTCGAGAAAAGTAGGGGTGCTTGAATTTCTCATAAAGGTTAGTTACATTCTCAAAATTGGTCTGAAGCATTCTCAAAAGCCTACTTGCTGTTGGAAATATTTCTGTCTACTGTCAGCTCTATTAATCCTAGAAATAATTGAGTCATGTCTTAAAAAATCATGACTTAGATTAAAAATAATCACAATTGTAAACATACTTGTCAATGCCTTTCTGAAAAGCTGCATTGTATTTTGAAGGATCTTCCTTTGCAAATTAACAGGGCAGAAAGTTGCTTAAGAAGCTAAAATTCCTGTGCCTCCCAAAGTTGGAGATTTGCAAAAGACCTTCAAAATCGGAGTAACTGTAAGCATGAGAGCTGGCAATACAGCATATTTATAAAGTCACCATTATTTTGAAATACGGAAAAAATGCATAGAGGCTCCTTTATTCTGACAAAGAGCTGTAAACCCCCTTAATTTAAATAAGAAGCACCCTTACAGTATGCAAATATATAATGTACAGAAGGACATATTTCAGTTACTGCTACCATCGTCTTTTCCTGTCGCACCTCCCTGTCCTTTCTGTCTTCTAATACAGCATGATAACTTGAAAAATTATTGTAACTTCTTTGGGTCAGGAGGTGTTTCCACTACTTGTTTATATGTTGCCCTCCGTCGTGGGTATGGATTTTGAAGCTCTCACACGCCATTGCAGTGTAAGTAAAGTGATCTGTGCATGTTTGGGCGCTGTGTTAGGATGAACGTGAACATAAAAGAAATCCAATGCTTGTATTTTTTTTTCCACTTATTTTGTAGCTGTGCTTCTGGTTTGCAGGCCAGAGGGGAAAGTAATTATATGGCCAGATCTATAGATGGTATAAATTGGTACACCTCCGCTGACTCGGGTTTACAGTAGCTGAGGATCTGGCCCGTGTCTTGTCAAGTTTAGAGCTTGTAAACAGGGAGAGATGGTATTACTACCAATAAGCAATCTTTCTCGCTTGTGCTAGCTATTTATTCCCTCGTTCCGCTCTCCCCTCCCTTTTTACCGTTCCTCAAGTGCTATTGCTATATGCATTTTCTGACCCATTCTACCCAGAATCACATTCATTAAAACCTTGAGGCAGTATTAAGTAAAGTAGGTTTGAAGCTGCCACTGATTTTAATGGTGGCAAGATTGCAGCTAACACCTTTTCATTGCAGAGACAGTTACGAACTTGTGTTCAAAACTGGGTAGCGACAGCCTCTATGTTGACAGCGGATTGAGTTTGAGAGTACAGACAAAAATGAACCAGGATGAGTTTCCCCAAGCACACGTGGTATAAACCTTGCAGAAGGATAAAATAGTGCGCTCTAACCACGTGTACCCCCCCAAGAAAAGCAACTGGCGATAGACAGGCTTGTGTTTTGTCATTCCCGTGTCTTTTTCTGTTATTGTTGTAACTGCACAAACACAGAGAAGGTAGGACAGCAGATCTGATTTCCCCTGGCCCCCTCCCCGTTGTCGTGCTTCCCCCCAACCTTCTTGTATTGCCTCCACGGGGCAGTATTTTGGTGCCTTCCACTTCAGGAGGGGGAAGTGTTGGGTTTCCTACTTCCCCTTATCTACACTGATGTTTGCTCAACACTGTCTCTGTCATGGCTGCTCTGTCTGCACCCTTTGCTGTGGCCACCAGCTGTCTGTTTAATCCAGTCCTGCAAGCGGAGTTAATGAGACATTCCTACTTAAATAACCTGGTGCAATTAAAGCTTCAGATCTTTGCACCTCAACAGCTGTGTGTTGTCACTGAGATAAATATTTTAACTGGTCTGGCAATTCCCTAGCTGCCCTGTGTAAGTGGTTGAATGAGTGGCTATTGTTTCACCATTTATTAAAGTGAAATTCAAGTTCTTACAAAACAGCCGTCTAGAAAAGACCCGTAAAGGAAAAAAGGCGGGTGGGAGAGAATCTGCTTTTCTAGAAGGCCTTTCTTAACCGGGGCATCGTGCCGATGGCAATGTGGCCACGCCCAGCTCTTAATCGTCTGCTCCCTAGGTGAAGGCTAACTCTGCTTTCACTGTCCGCTTATAGGAGAGGTTCCGTTTATCACTACTATTAAGGGAAACGTTCCTTTGGTGATCTCGATACCGTACAAGTTAACGCCTATCCAAATACCTTGCCTTTGGAAAAGGACTACTTTCTATCTTTGATGTCACGAATGTCATTAAATTCTTTCCAGAGCATGGCAGCAATCTTACAAAGGAAGGCTGAACAACTTGATCTTCGTGTAAAACTTGGCGGATTAAGGATTTAAGGTGGTTGCAGATTTCTAGCCTTTACTGGTCTTAACGTGGGCCAAGAAAAATCTTTTCACACTGGCTTTTAAGAATTGAGCAAGACTGATAATGAAATAGGTTCAGCATGACAATGTAACTGATCCTAGAGATTGTTTTGGTTTTTTAATAGATTCCCTTTCAGTACAGATAGTCTTTTGTGATACCATCTGAGCTACTTGGGGCTGGAGGGAGTTTTTGTATGCTTTTTTCAAATTTAGGAGTTAATATTTTTTCTGAAACTCTCTTGCTGGGGTACTTCATGCATCTCCTTCCCTCACTCAGCATTTTATTTGGCATTTGCTCAGACTACAGGACAGCTCTGAAGGTCAGAGTGATAACATATCACAGGCACATGCTGTGTTTGTACATCATCAAGTCCTTAAAGGAGGTGACAAATCAGTAGTGGAACACAGTAGATCTCCAGGCTTTCATCTGCACTGTAAACTTCCTTGCTTGAATATAACAGTAGGTCACTGTTAAAGACTAAGATTTCAAAGTAACTGTTGGTTTTATCACTAAAACTGTCACTTAATACACTGCTGGGATTTCCTAGGGGGGGAAAAAAAGCTGAATCAGATTTTAAGTAGAACGGGCCTCTGTTCGAGACGAGACGAAGGACATTGCACTAGGACAGTGGACAACTTAGGTTCCACTGTTGGGAAGAAGGTCACCTACTAATTGCATGTTATCCCAGAATGAGTAATTGAAGCAGATTCCCAGAAAAACCTGTTTTCTTCTCAGCTTTTGGTTAATAGTGCCTCATGTTTTCAGATGCTTTCACTGACATCTGGCAATAGTTTAAACACTGACTAATATTCTGTCTTCTGTTAGTCAAAAAAATGTCAGTAAAAGTCGCTTTCATCATCAAAGAAAATTTTCATTTGTTTGAACCTTTCCAGTGGTTTTCACACAAGAAAATGGAATATTCCTGGTTTAGATAGTCAATTACCATTTTCCAAGACACTTTTCAGCACTCTGGTTTATTTTTTTCTGATAAAATGAAGCTAATTTACCTTTTTGATCAATGCTCTTACAAAGGGAACAGAAATTCCCCATCTTATATACCCTTGACCGGGGCTTTGGCAGCCAGTGTATCTTAGTCTTTCTGAAGAACAGGTGGGATAGAGTGCAAGCGGAGCAAGGCCTCTGCCGCTTGGACTCATTTACTGGTCAGAGCACTGGAGCTGCAAAAAGAGTATTTATGCAACCCAGTGACTAAAGCGCGCACTCTACTGCAAGAGGGAGTAGATATACTTCAGACTTTTTTTCTCAGGAGCCAACGTGTCTCGTCTTTGCAGCACAAGCGTCATCGCTTGCTCAGAGCTGTGCGCAAAGACAGTGCCTAAGACAGGACCAAGGAACAACCCCAAATTTAGTTCAGCAGTTGGGGTCCAAGAAAAGGCCGGTATCAGTCAGTTCAGGTTTGCTTTTTGAGTTTGTGCTTTGACCAACTGTATGCTACTAACAAAAAGGGGAGGTTTTCAAAAAGGAAACTACTGCTATCCTACCTTTTGACTCCTTTCCTTCCCCCAAAGGACTAAACTCTCACAAAGGTGTTGTCTGCTTTGTTAATCAGCTGTAATAAAGGAATGGTCAGAAGAGACTGTTACTCTCTTACATTGTGACTGACATAATCTCAGTCTGGCTCTACCAAACTGTGGGTCGACATCTTACAGACAAGCATGAAGGCTTGATTTGAAAAACTGTCACGTAGCATATGATTACCCTTTCTTAAAAGTGTTATTGCTGTAACAGTACCTTGAGTGACCCATAGAGATGATAAAGAATAAAGCATATGGAATACTCTGAAATTAAGATAATTCCCCCCCTTGTTTACAGTACAAAAATTTTATTTTTTGTTAGGATAATTTAAAGTTTAAAACTGAAGTAGACATATTCATTTTACAAACAAGATAGTCTTCCATAAGTAGGACCATTAAAAACAGTAAACAAAAAAGCTATCTTTACAAAAGCTCTGTGCATAGCAACTTCATACTGTATATAACTGACAAAGCAAAAAACCAAAATAACAACCAGCCAACCCCAAACAAACCCCAAAACTATACAGTAGGGAGAAATGAGGCCTTAATTTACAGAAGGGAGAAAATGGTCTTTAAAAACCATGCATATTGGAAGTGTGCAAAGAAATAGGGAGAGTAAGATGCTATACCAAGATAAATAATGAAATAAAACATACTCTTTCAAAGTTATGATAAAATTTGTAGTTACCTATCGCAACACTTTCATCTTTCTAGTGGCAAAAAAGAAAGCTGTTAGGGAATAGTAAACAGCAATAACTAAAAGAGGACAGATTTGCTTATTACACTGAAAAAATCCTCACACATAAATTTTTACATTACTTTTCCTTTTTGCTGGGTGCTTTGCCACTGCCAAAGTCCTTCTTTCATGGTCAAGGATTTCTGATTGTATTTATTTACACACATTTTTCTTTGTAAAGCTACCAGTAAGTTCTACACTCGTCTTGAGTACGATGATTTCCATGCATGACCAAAATCCATGTTCTAAACCATTCCCGTGTTTAATTTTTTCATTTGTTTGGCTCAAATCAAACCAGAAGTAGTCATTTTCCATGTTTACATCAACATAGGCAGCTACACTTGTTTCTCTTCCTGTAAGTACTTGAAGTAGCTTTCTAGGGAGGTTCTCTTTTTTTTTTTTTTTCATTTGGACTCACGGCTCTCCCACTTGAGCAACTGGATGGAGCTAATAAAAATAACTGAAGGGTGAAAGGAATGTTGAACGTTTCAGAACCTTTCCTTTTTTTAGCCATCCTGCCTTTTTTTTTTTTCCCCCTGAATCTTCCCGAGACTTCAGTGATCTTTTCTATGTGCCTATGCTGACTAAGCAATAATAAAAAAAGAAGAGTGGACAATTAACAGAATAGCTTTTTCCATGAACTATTTCAGGTTTTTTATTGGAAACCTTCCTGGCTGAGATTTTTTGTAATGAAAAGCTTATTTGTTAAAAAATGTGGGAGGAATTAAGGTAGCAAGCTGCTGCTCTTCAGCATGTGGTCTAGAAATTCCTATCTATCTGGAGTATTTGTTGGGCATAGAATTTTGAGTCTAAGCAGAGATGATAGAATTTTAAAAGTAGCCTCTACAGAGAAGGGTGGAGGAAAAAAAATCCACCATCTTTATGCTTTGGAGCTGTTTGGGGTTTTTTAGTAGGTCAAAATGGGGGAAGGTAGATGATGTATCAGAAATGAGCCTGGTCCATCAAGGTGTTTTTCTGAAATCTAGGACTCAGTGTAGTATTCACTGAAATTTATGGAACTTTTAATCCCAACTCTAATAATCCTTAATCTATTTTTTTCCTGTATGCATGCAGAATTCCAAACGTGAATTTGGACCTCCCACTCTCAGCCTGCCAGTACCTATGAATATATGAAATGATTATTTTTGGGGTTTTTGTTCTGAATATCAATGATGAGGTTTAGACAGTGTGCCCTGTTGTGTTATCAAAGGTGAACATACAGCAGAACACAGTTACAACTCCAGACTCCCTAACACCTGTGATTCTTTCCTATTTCAGAGATCCCTTGGCTTCAAGGCTCGTTGCCTCGCTGACCTCCAGTGATTGCTACTTCCTTGATGGCATGAAGGACGTGCAGAGAACCTGCGGCGTCAATGAACTCGCAACCATAATTAACAGTGAGTTATTTTATTTCATCTTTTCTGGAATGCAGACACTTCTAGTAACCTGACCGTAAGACACTGACTCACTATATTGATGCTTCTTAAAAACACATTATTCTTACCAAATCTCTCTTTAAAGTTGCTTCTAATTGCTATTTAGAAGACCTTTTAAAAACTGAACCCAATAGCATTGGAAATGCACCTAATGAAGCCCCCTACCAAAACCAGGAGTAGTACAAAGCAGCTTCCCAACAAGTGCATCATCTTGAGGAATGACAGGAGTAGCCCAGTTTCATTGTCTTTCCAGTCCCCTGGCTTCTCTGCTGTGCTGCGTTCTGGTTAAGAAACGCATCCTGTAAATCTCCATGTTTACTAAATATGTTTCTCTCCTAAGCTGAACTGTACGCTACACTGAAAACTGACCTTGAGGGAGGACCTGCTCTCACGCAGTCTGCACCAGAAGTAGGCTCACAGGCAGGCAGCTTTCCTGCACTGGGCTATCAAAGGGAATGATTTTTTACATGTTTGCAAAATGCACTCCTGTGCCAAAAGCCTGTCCGTTAGGTGAGGGTTTCTCAAGTCATACACCACACACACCACCAAGCGTCTTAGTCACTAATCATTGCAGCTGGATTTGAACCATGGATCTAGATAGAGGCTTTCTAGTCTATTACTAATCCAAATGAGCTCCAAATTACCTCAGCCATGCAAGTTGTCGCAGTTGTTCACCATCCTGAGTCCAGTACTGAATTGAACATCTTCTATCATATATAAGGATTACCAAGAACACTATTTTACTTACCCATCGATAAAACTACTGGGCAAATGGACAAGTACAGTTTCAGGGGCCATATATTAAGGGTTTATTTATTAACATAACAATGTTATTGTAGGAACAACTATTCATGCAGCTATGAATTGTGTGTATTTTAGTGGGGTGTAAGTAGTGTAGCTGATTTTTTTTTCCCTCTAAAAATGGCTTTCCAACAGTCAAATTCTTTTGAGTGGTCTCTGGTTTAGTCACATAACTGATGATTTTTTTTATCAGACTTGTTCTCACCTCCCAGTTTTAGGAGAGGAGATGCAAAGGAGAACTAAACTTTTTTTATACTAAAATGCAGAAAAATTCAAAGCAATTGATTACTTCTATGAACTTCAATATATAAATGGAAAATACTTACCATTTTTAATGACTCAGAATAAAAGTGCATAAATTATTCAAATACATATTTACCCTTTATAAATGCACCCTTAATATGAAGTATAACTGAACTTAAGGTGTTCTAACTACACGGAAAAACAATATGTTGGGGAACCCTTTCCCTCCTGATTCATACATTGAATCTATAAAATAAACTTAGTACCTCATGAAAAATCCAATTCGTTCAAATCCCTAAGTGCCACTCATTTGCCAGTAGGGTCTTTGAAACTTACCAGTTAATCTTAGTACCTGAATATTTTAATTGAAACAAAGAATGGAAGGGGGAAAGTTGAGTAGGATGAAAGTTCTTACGTGAATTAGTGACCTGTATAACCACAACGTATGTAAAAGTTTCTGATGATTTTGCTAATCAGAAAGAATCCTATACATCCTTGCACATGAATTCAGTAAGAGGGAAGAAGTGAGGAGCAATTGCAGCAGTAATAATATATCTCAAACTTATCACTACATTTTTGCATCATTTTTCTTCATTGTACAACTGGAGGAAAAAATCCAAAAAAGGGTTTAATTTCTACCTCTACATACAATAAGTTACAAGTTTATTTATTTAAATAATTGTAAAACATCTTACATTTTTTAAAGAGGTTAAACTATAAGCAAATACACACATACACCAAAGTTCCATCATTCATGTCAGTTTGTCCTAGAAATTCTTTCATGCTGGTACCCTGTTTTGTTGAATTTTTTTCTGCATAAACTAAATCGATATCTGAAAGGCTCCGTAGAAAATAGAAACTTCAACTTTTTTCCCCTACAAAGTAAAACAAATTGTATCCAAAATATCAAGCTTGAATCATTTTGCCAATTTCTTTCTCCTTTTAATATTTTACAAATCTTAGGAAGGTTTCATGTCTTTCAAGAAAGACTTTGCATTTCTGATTCCATTCTGCCAACTGTTGTTCATCCTGGCTCTTGGCTGATTCTTCATTCACAATGTTTTAGGAGTTGACGTGGTTGTGTCAGAAATATGAAACAGGTAAAAGATGCAGACTTCTATCTTGTCCAATCCATAAAAAATGTTCCTTTATTTTTTTTCCTGGGCCTGGCTTTCCCCCAAAAAAGAGCTTGTAGTGCTATTTTTTTCTTTTTAGTGGTCCATCACAATAAGTAGTTTTGTGCTGTAAAAGAAAAATGAAAAAAAGAGGAAAAAAGGGAAGAGGGAGAGGAGCAAAGCTGCCTCTTCCTTACATCGGGGGAACGACAAGACCAGTCATGGCTGAAAAAGAAAAGTGACAAAGATGAAATTCCGGCAAATTTTTATGGAACAAAATATATTTGAGCCCTTCACCCTTTTGTGAGCAGTCATGTAATGCAGCAATGGCCTTATTTGCAGGTTAAACTTTTAAAGTTTTAATGCTTTAGTGAGAACTAAAATGGTGAGACTGACAATGGACAATGTGCTATTTCATAGTAAATTCACCAAAAGCCAAAGCCCATTGTGGTTCTTAAATGGATAAAGGAGATAGAGGATTAATTCAAGTGTCAGTACATGAATTTTCAGAAACGCCTAACCATTTTTGGGTGCTTATCTCCTGAGAGATGTCCTTGGAGATGGACATTGCTCAGAACCGTCCCCCAAAAATTCAGACTTCTCATCCTTTCTCAAGTTGAACACTCAAAATCATTCTTGAAAACCAGAATCGAGCAGGGTCGTCTTCTGCTTCCCACTCAGCCTGCTCATTTGCTTGCAGAATGGGTTATGCTGTGAGCGAGGAAAGATGTGAAAGCAAATGGGGATTCGACCATGCGCTGCTTACGGGACCTAGCTAGAGACTTACAAGTGCCGATTCACTGGAAAATGACCAGAGCGAGGGTTTGCTAATTTAGTTTCAGCGGAAATAATGGACCAGCCTCTCTTTCTCGCTTGGTTTACCCCATATGTCTGAATCACTGTAGTCTTACCTGGCACATTCCCAGAACACTGGGCTTATGTAAATTATTTATTAGTCACTCTCACTGCCTTTAATTGCAGCTATATTCTTCATAACTGACAACAGCAACATTTGAAGCTGCCTGGAACTGGTGCTGTTCCCAAAGGTTTTGAGGGGTAAGTTAAGTTTATATGTATTTATATAACAAATGAGTGAGTCATATTTTCAAAGGGGCCTCAGTGCAGTGCAAGGTCCTAATCCTGCAAAGATTTATGTTCACTGAAATTTGTGGGATTATTCATGTGTTTAAAGCCCTGTCCTCTGAGAATTAATTTTACCCTTACGTTCATAGTGTTTAAAAAAATGCTTAGGGCAAGATCATCAGCTAACATGACTCTTTTATTGGAGCTATGTTGATTTTAAACAACTGTGGATATGGTCTATGATTTAATACAATAGGAAAATAAATATTTTCATATTTTGTAACTGACTAGGGCTAGAAGTCCCTGCCAATTTTGGCAGATAGCTGAAAGAGAAAGTGAAACCGAACAGCCTTAAGTCAAATATCTGCTTTTTTTAATTGCTTAGGAATTTGCTATTATTTTTCAAACAGGCAATTTACGTAACCGTAAGTAAAGTAGGTAAATATTTGTATGCCTGTTTTCGGTGGGGAGGGGGATGCATTAGAAGAGAGATTTTCTGATAACACTAAGGAGGCTGCTCCTTTCCTTCTCCTTCCCCCCAAAACCAGAATTGATCCTAATGGTAGTGTCCCAGCCTGACAATGGAGAGCCTTCTCCCTGCGTATTAAGCACATGCCTGCCCTTCTGTCCTCTAGAAAAGAAAACTTGATTTCAGTCTCGGATTGATGCCCTCCTCCAGATTCTGCTGGGCTGTAGAAGAGGTTAGTGCGTGCCCTCAGCTGCTCGCGCCGTCCCACAGGTATCCCAACGGAGCAGCCTGTGTGAGCAGTTCCTAATCTGCTTCAGGCAAAATCATCCAGGTTAGCTCAAAGAATTTAAATTGTTTGTCTAAGGTAACCTGGCTGGGTCTTTTGCCTGAAGCAAATAAAGGAACACTTACACAGACGGTACCTGGCCGGTCCGTACCTGCGGTAATCTTTTCTCCCAGCATAGCCAGAGTCAGACTCTGTCTGTGACTGTTTAGATTGCCTGTGCAGAGGCAGCAGACCCTGGTATAGCTAGCATGGTTTAATTTGAGACATGAAGGGTCTGTTGCCAGTGTAGTTTAAACTCTGTTCCCAAGGGGCATAGGCCATATTGGCATAAATGTTTTTTCTGATACTATTGTTATCAACATTATTTTCATTTTTTTTTAATCAAGGAGAACTTCTTCCAGCAGATCAAAGCAAAGACCAAGCCTGAGTTTCTGCCATATCTCTTCAAAAATATTTTAATAATACTTGTAGATGCGGCATTTTGGGAAGTTCCTTAAATTTAAGAGGAAGTACATTTGTAGTGTATAATTAAAGAAAGATATTATGTTATCCAGCAACAGCAAAACTGCTATCTGCAATCAGGAGGAGTATGTTACTAACCCAGGGGTTCTGGTGAACCCTCTTTTGCCTCCTTTCCTCCCCTCCTGAGCAAGTAGCAAGTCCCTGCTTTCCTCTCCTTACTTTCACACACACACCCCCGCTGACCCCAAGTCTGTTTTGTCATTCCAGGTTGTAAACCCGTGCTCCAGAGCAGAGATACTCCTCAGAGTTGTTAGGATGGAACCTGCCCGTGGACAAATTCAGGTAAAACTATATTATAACATAGAAAGCTCAAGCAAAGCCTAATTGGTTCACTGGCATTTCATCCTAATGTTGCAACTTCACCTCCTTCTGCAACAAAGAACAAGCAGGTTGAGGAATACTGGCTGGAATTCTCACCTGTTTTTCCACAGCTCATCTAAACGGCTTTACACTGTGGTTCTCTCTCTTTTTACATACCCTCGTCTGTCCATTTCCACCCCACCTCCACTCCCCTTTGGGGCTGCACTGTCAAAAGCCTATTCCCAGCCTGTATCGCTTTTTATTGAATGTTTGTGAGGTTTGGATTAAGGTCTTACACTGCTAGCAAAGCTGTAATTATTTTTGCCTGTATTACTATATATTGAATCGATGTAACTTTTCAATAAAGGTGGTTCAATGCAGGACACTCCCTGATGAGTTGGGAATATAGAAACCACAGTCATTATCCCAGAGGGTCTTTTTTTTTTTTTTCTTGGAGGGAAATGGAAAAAGAATTAGAGATGAGCCTTATTGTATTAACCTTGACAGCTTGCAATTATCAACTGAAACACTTGATTAAAATTGTCACAAGGTTGGAGAATTTTTTTATAAATAAATAATCAAACATGGATAGTACCCAGATGCTATGGTGATAGGCACCTTTAATGGGAGTAATTAATAATGATCATAAGCCTAGTGTATACAAGTGGCCCCTGAATACGCGGTCTTGCTTTGTAGTGGAAAAGAACTCTCTGCAATTCAAACAGCCATTTGGTAAGAACTGGGAAGGGGCTTAGTGCTGTATAAATGTACACGTGTGTGCACACACACTGACGTAGTTCTTCAGGTATCTCAGGTGCTTTGTTGGTGTCTAAATTATGACCCAGTTTAAAAACTATGCTTTCTAGAGAAGACAGGTGTTGAGCATTTTCAATTATTGTCATGTAAAATGTCTTGTGCTGTCATCTGGTTTTCCTCTTTTGCCACTAAGTTTCCAGCAAACTCCAATCTTACGGTTCCACCGCTCTTCAAAGAGGTGAACAAAGTGCTCCAGTAGTGCTACTCTGCGCATCTTAAATGAATGTTCCTACCCTCCAATGCCAGAAACATCTCTATGCAGGAGCTGTCCTGCATAGAAAGGTAGGTTTGCACATCACAAGCCACCGAGCTGTTCGCAGCAGAGCCAGCTTTGTGTAATTTGGCCTAATAAAAGGTGCAACTTCTACCTGCAGGATTCACCTTACTGATATCTCTGACTCTCAGGATGGCTACTACTAGAAAATGTGCAGTTTTACTTTCAATAATAAGACCACGGAGATGTTTGTAAAACACAATACACCTATTTATTATTATGTAACTAATCAACTGAAAATTATAAAGAAAGGATTTTCAGAGGAAAAGACAGCTGGCTTTCATTTAGCAGAAGACATCAGTGGCTTGCATGAAGGGCACCATCATCTTTTATACTAGAATGTAAGTAAGTGAACTAAATTACAGCTTCTGTGAAGGATGGTTCCAACTAAGACACTAAAAAATAGCCAAAAGCTTCAAGTTTTTCCTAAAGAATTTCTTTTTATTTTTTCCTCCATAGGAAATTACACTTTTTTTTTTGCCCCAGAAATCTTTCTGTATTTAGATGGAAGATTTTCATTCATCCATTTCGTGATCATCTAACCACAGACAGGTAAGATACTTATAAGGAAGGAGTGTTTTTGTCTCTTCCAGATGAGCTGTGACATATGATGAGCTACTAAAATTAACATCCCATCAAATGAAAGTTAAGTAAGTAATTAATAGTAACAGGAGATATTTTTGTTTAGTTAAGTGTTGGCAAGAAGTTCTAAATATTTCTTAAGGTTTTCTTTATTTTGAAGCAGTCTGTGCCACTTACATCTCTGCCAGTAAACTGGGGAGAAAAATGTACTTGATCCTTCCAATATATCAAATTTAATCAGACGACAGATATTTTTCATATATATATCGACATCATGTATATATCATTTGCAGGCTTTGGCATACTTAAATCACTGTCTAGGCTCTGGAATCATTCTGATTCGGACAGAAGCGTAGTGCTGAACATTTCTAGCGTGGAAATGGCCCAGTTATTTTTACCTGGTAAGAATCTCTGTTAAGAGTTATTTTAAAATGCTGCGTTTTAAGTAAGTGTTGACTGGAGCTAGGCTTCAACATGGAACAGCAGGTCAGGCACTGGACTGGTAACAATCAGGAACCACTGCTTTGTAAATGTGTGAGCCAGCCATTTCATCCGAATCTCACCCCTTAGAAACTTCTCAGAGCAACTATTTTTCTCATTACCTGTTTGTACAGCCTTTTAATGCGAGGGGATTGGAATCCCCAGTGCTGTTGACACCCCTAACTTTGTCAAGACAAGATACTAATAATTAGGGTCTTCAACTCAAATACCTGTATTTCTTTTAGGGAATAGTGCAGATGTCCCCTTTGCTAAATTGAGGCTGTTCCTAAGGGTATCAGACTTCAATACCTTTTGGATTGGCTAGGATCCTGATGGTTAATGGAACATCTGACCTTCTGGGGCTTGCCTGCTATTCCTTGTAACTGAGCTTGCATTTTTATGTTGAGATGTGCTGAGCTGGCCAAAGGTAATCTGGGCAGTCAGCGGTCCATGCTGTTCCAGCAGTTTCCAATTTGCTTGCTTTTCCCATCAGCTGCCTTCCATCTGAGATGAGTTGATTAGGCATTTGTGTACTTATCATGCTGTGTTGCGTCACGTCACATTATATCTTCCCAGGGCCTTTTTTAAACTGCCTTGACGTATGACATGAATGGAGCACACAATTGTTCTGATCAGGATCACCTGCTCTCAATTTGGAGAGCATATAGAAGTGAGCAGTGTCCAGTATGGATTGCTGCTTGTTCTCTACCTATCATGTCCTGTTACATTGTAAGAATATATAGCAGATGGCAGGTGAAAGAGGTAAGCAAGAACACATGGCACAGGGGGTTATCTGAGGGTATTCCACATGTCTTGGCTGTGTTGTGCAGCCCAAAGCTGAAAGCCAGTAGATAGATATGCAAGTTTCATGCTTAGCTAATACTTTTGAGTTACAATATATTTCCTACCAGCTGTCCTACTGTCTCCAGCAGCTTTTAAGCCCCACCAAGACTTGCCTCCCAAAATACATTTTTGGAAAAAAATTTTCAGCGGTACAGTAGTAAACTGCCTGGAATAATGGGAATGCTAACCTGAGGATGACGTTTGTACAGCTCCTTCTGCTTAGACTAGTTTTAATGTAGGCTTAAACACTGCTGTGGTTAATATATGTGGAAGCTATATTCTGGATTTTCATTGCTGCTTGTAAGTAGAGTGGCATGCCCTGAGGTGCTGGTAGTATTTCTGATATTCTCTTTGCAACAGGATGCAGTAAATAGGCTGGAGACTGTATCACCAGGAAACTTTCGCCTTTGAACAAAAGATGTAGCCAATGTACCTTGCAAACATTACATTAAAGCTCAAAAATTCCCCAACTGAGGAGATGTTTTCCCCATATTATGGGTGGGGAAATAGAGAGGTAACGTCAAAACATTTGCCTGATGTGCTTTGGGAAGGAGCCTGCATGTACTTACTGCTTGCTCTGTGCTTTTGCTATTCTATCTCCATCAGTATTTACTGATGCCTAATTTGATAAGTAAGAAAATAAATAAATAAATCACATTATCGGCACATCTATTCTTAGTTTATAGCACAGGGCAATGGCATAGCAGAGGAGATTAACAATCTCCCATTGCTGCAGCACGGTAAGTCCGGTCAAGAAGCCTCTTTGGGACCCTCCTGTTGACTTTTTGGCCACATCTGTCTGTCAGCACTGTGGGAACGTTAATTTGGATATCAGGCTGTGTGTTTCTGGATCCTTTCCAAACCATGTGCTGCCCAGCTTGCATCAATTTAAATATTTCAGTTGGAAAGAAGAATTTGCATCTATGGCTGAAACAGTTAAATAGCTACAAAGACCTGGCATAACAAACCTTGGGCAGACGTGTTCAACTCTGCGAAGCAACTACTGCCTTTGCCGTGAGTCACATCTGTTGTTGCAGTCTGACTGACAAGTCCTGATGTACTAGGTACTGTATCTGCTGAAAACTTATTTAAATAACAGTTGTAGCATATTACTATATTTATGTATCAGGGTGTTGATGTACAAGGAGATATCCCAGGAAGACAGGGATATGGTTAATAACTTTTGTATCGGTTTATCCATGCCAAAGTCTCTGCATCTCTACATGCATAAGCTATTTCAGTACATAATCATAACCTTAACTGAGAGATTAATCCTGAACACCTCAGGAGTGGACTTTTGTCAGTAAAAAACCATGGATGTGAGGACTGGGTTTTTACCTTTGAGATTTTATGTTATACTTTACTATTAAAGTTCCATTTTTAGAATCTCTTACTGATTACTACTTTATAGATCGGATAAAATAGGTTTACAAACACTACATGGTATGAATGGCACTAAATGGTCTCTAGAACTTCACCTGTTTACAAGCAGAGTCTTGAGCAGACCGGACAGACATGGTAGGTTAAGGAAAAGTATTAACTTAAATAAGAAGTCAGTGGTTTTTTTAATTTGTCCTTTTTCTGTCTCCCAGAAACAATCTTTGTGATTTTCTTACTGAACCAATTTGTGGTTAGCACTACCTTAGGTAACTTCTTAACAATTAGGCCTTTTCAACACAGCAGTCAGTTAGACAAGTTTAACTTTAAAGCAGACTTAAATCTGTTCTGAATGCACTGATGTGTCTTTGGATTATAGCACTCTCCAACTGGCTTAAGCTAAACAAGCAAACTATTCCTAAACTGATAGGCCTTCCTAGTTAAATGTTTAACTACGTCCGTTTAAAATTACATTACCTTGGAACAGTTCCCTATAATATATTCCTTCATCAGCTGATACAAAGAACACCACCCTTCCTCCCTGCCACACCAAAAAAAAAAAAAAAAAGGAAAACGTTAACTGCAGACCAGGTAGGGATGATAACTTTAGACACCTTGATCATACAAACCATTAACAAAGATAAACCCATTTCTAAACAGTTTAGATAAATAGCCACAACTGTTGGGCCAAAAAACCGTCTATACATATAGTTCTAAAAATTGCTTCAAATTCCTCTTTTCATCTTCTTTAAACAGAGTGGAAAAGAAATTATATTGCCTGTCAACATGACACCTGTGCATTGACATGGGTAGATCAATGTCTTTCATTAACAGGGAGAAGATGATCTTAGAGAAGCACAGAGTTTCATGTAATTGAGGCAGGGGAAGAAGCTGTTTCAGAATTCTGTAAGTAAGCTAGCTTTTAAAAATGTAATTGTTTTTGTTCAACACACTTAGAATTTCCTTATTATATAAAATAATCACAGTTTATGTAAGTCCCTGTTGCCTAGCTAAGGATTTATAATGCATCCAAATCAACAGGTGTGGTTTGTAGGGCTCATTTTAGAATTACCACTGGCTCTTGGCATGGCTGAATTCCCAGAGTTGTGTTTTCTATGGTATCTCTAGTGAAGTCTGAAGGAGCCAGATGACTTCTCAGGCCCTATAAAGGCTTTTTTTATGGAGACTTGGAGCATATTTATGTGCCGTATGCCCCCCCACAGCCTGTTAAAAGAAAGAATTTAGTACAGGTTTCCATTCTTATCTTAATATTCACATTTGTTTTGCAGATCACCTTTAAAAAGGCTGTAAATGTACTATAGGGCTCAATTCCCGGTATGAGCCTAAACCTTGCAGCAGGTTTCAAGACATTGGCTGTTATATACAGAGCTGTGTATTAACTCTGTAGGGCAGACGTTTGTTTTACAAGTCCCTGAAGCCTAAGGAGAAGTCATTCCTCACAAAAGAGCTGGTATTGAAAATGCAGTGTGGGTCAAATCCTTCTTCGTATGAGTGTCTGTCCTCTGTTGTTTTAAAACCAAATAGACAAATCTTGGAGCATTGCTTTAATCCAGTTGGATTGGGTCAGATTGTCACCACTGAGTCCTGTAATATCAGTGTAATGGTATTCAAATGATTACTGTGTTTACCCAGACTAACACAGTGTGCTTTACATGTGCAGGCTGAATACTAATTGTACATTTCTTACCTCTAAACCCATTTCCATTGCCACTAGAGCAGGCGGGAGAAGGAGACCCTTGGGGTCTGATGACAGGAGCAAAGGCACTCTTCTGTTTGACAGCAGGAAAGACGGAAGAGGAGAATGGAAGGATGGAAGAAGTGCTGGAGGAGCCAACTGTTGGACTTGAAGACATTACTGCAAAAGAAAAAAGTGAATCCTCATCAGAGATGCAATTATAGAAGTTTGGTAAAACTTAAAACAACCACCTGCTGATTACTCACTTCTTAAAGAAGATCTCATTTTCACCTTGACTTGGCTGTTTACAATAAGTCTAAAGTAGAGAGGTAGTTATATTGAATAGTTCAGAAAAGAGAGTGATTCATTCTTTTAAAATTAAGGGTGAGGATATCAGAAAATGGTAAGTCATCAAGGGAGAGAGAGAGTCATTATGAACAAACAGTAGACAGGAGTGGCCTGTCCACTTACAGTCTGTGCTTTGGAAATTGGGAAGGCTGGTAATTCCTTTAACTTCCTCAGCTTTTTAAAAAAGAAGATTTCCTTGGTTGGAGTTGAGGGGGAATGTTTAAGCTGTTGGCTAGATTTTAATCTAAATTGGCTTCTTTTTAAAGAAGTATCTTGCAAAAAAAAGTCCCATTATATGTCCAATAGCCTGTTAAGCAACTGTTTGCTTACCTTCCAAGAAAAATGTCAGCTATTTCTCAGCAAAACAAGGAACAAATAACCATATTTCATGTGGGTTCAAGTGAATCCCCAAGTCTCACGGAAGTGTTAAGTTTGAAATCAGAACAACAATACACTGCAGACCTGGTCCTTTCCTTATTGAAGTCAGTGGCAAAGCTCCAGAGCAGGGTAAGTATCAAAAGTACCTGAACATCCTTTGAGTTGGATCTTAGCCTTAAATTACAGCTCAAACTGTGAGGATATTGTTTAGCAGGTTTCAGACCAGCAAGGAGCCTTCATCATCACTGCAAAGTGGGTCAGTCTTTATGCAGATGATGTGAATGTAAATATAGTAGTATGTTGCAGGATACCAGGTGTTTTTCTGGAAAGGCATGATCCTGACATTATTGAGAGCTATACCCTCCATAAGCTACCGTGTAGGTAAATAATTAAATAATAAGTAAGTCAGTAAGTAAACAGCTGTTTAACTGTTCATCCTCTTTTATTTATATTTATATATATATTACAGACTTATATTCTTGCCAGAGGGAAAATCAAGGCATGAAGAGTGACTTGCTTATGGTAAAACTAGTAACTAGAAATGCAGCAATACTAACTTCCGCAATTTAATTCCATCTTTGTTATTAAGGTAATATAGTTTCACAGGACATGGACCTGTTGGAGCGAGTCCAGAGGAGGCACACTGGGATGATCAGAGGGCTGGAGCACCTCTCCTGTGAAGACAGGCTGAGAGAGTTGGGCTTGTTCAGCCCGGAGAAGAGAAGGCTCCGGGGAGACCTTAGAGCAGCCTGCCAGTACCTAAAGGGGGCTACAAGGGAGCCGGAGGGGGACTTTTTACAAGGGCCTGTAGTGATACGACAAGGGGTAATGGCTTTAAACCGAAAGAGGGGAGATTTAGGTTAGATGTAAGGAAGAAGTTCTTCCCGGTGAGGGTGGTGAGGCCCCAGAAGAGGTTGCCCAGGGAGGTTGTGGCTGCCCCATCCCTGGCAGTGTCCAAGGCCAGGTTGGATGGGGCTTGGAGCAACCTGGGCTGGTGGAAGGGGTCCCTGCCCACGGCAGGGGGTTGGAACTAGATGGTCTTTAGGGTCCCTTCCAAACCAAACCATTCTATGATTCTGTGAAATTAATCCACAATTCAGATCTCAGTTATTGTTAATGCAGTTCATACACACAAAAAAATTTTGTTTTTTATATGGCTACTTGCTTAATCATCTGAAGTTGCAAATTGTACCTCATTTCTCACTGTGGCCTTTGCCACTTAGGAATCTATATAGGGATGAAAAATGGGAACATTTTCTAGTTCATACTAAAAAATACCAGAACACAAATCAGAACCTTGTACAAAACTCTTCACTAAATCTTGAGAATTTTTCTTGAAAGACATCACTTGCTGCATTTTTTGATGTGGTAAATTAAATTAAGCAGGAACAAGAATCAAACATAAAAGAAGCAAAGTACATACATCCATAGGGGGATCCTGTTGGAGAGCCGTTAATGAATCCAGGTGAGCCTGGAACGCCCAGGTTTGACATGGGGACATTGCTGTAGCCGTTCATACTATTGCTGGAAGTGCTGTAATTAGACTGTTGAGGTGTGGAACTGGATGAGTAACCTCGGGGTGAGATGCTGCTTGTGTTACGAATATAACCTAAAAAAACCCCACATTTAAAAGCGTGTCAATGGATCTGGCTTAAAACTTACTTTCTCCTGTATATTCCCTGCTTAAATAAATTACTTATTTAAGTAAGTCCAGATTAATTAAAACATTTAAGCAAGTACCATTAAGCAATATTAAGTTTTAAAACAGTGTAGGAAACTAACTTTTTGAACTGAATTGATGTATATTTTTCTAATCAGATTTGATTTGTTAAAAATTGAAATTTGTTCTAAGACCTGGAAAAAAATGTGTGTGCTTATCTTTTTCTGAGGTAGAATTTATAATATATATGGGATGTTCTACAATTTTAGGGAGGAGGTTATACTTTTCAAATTACTGATGAAGGACAAATGAAGCAAGTACATGACTAAGGGGAAATTATAACCCATATATAGTTTGCAGCTTGACTTTGAAGGTACTCTACTTGGGGGAAAGAATACACTGGATAAGTAAAAACCATTTTTTGTCATAAAAAGAATAAATCACATATTTGAGAACCAAAAGTTAGCCTCTTTTTTCTCCAGAAAGAGACTTGAAGAATGCTACAGCTATCAGCATTAAAGTACAAGGCTATTATTACAGCTGCAAAAGTTTTTTTCCATGGGAAAAGCTTTCATTAGAAAGATGTGATCCAATAGCTACTTAAAAAGTGGTTACCATTTAGATATCATGTCAGGTTATTTCTGCCCATTTATATTATGAAGTTCTAATTTGGGACTAGTAAGACCTTATTAAAAAGCCCAGCAAAATTATCTACATGATTACTTTTGACATGGCATATGTAACGTTAACTTCATATGACATGGTTTTACGGCCTTGGAGTGTTAAACACAGCTATTAATGCAGTCAACCACAGATTGTAAGTTACTGGAATTGAGTGTTAAAAATAAAAATATTTGAGAGTCAGAAAATGCCCAAAGTTTATATTGCTCCCATGCTGTATTACTGTTAATATGTCATTTTATGGGATGTTTTCTTAACAATCAATAATATATCTGGAGTAAATGTAATACATGCAACATATGCAAGTTGTTAAAATTAACACTGAAGAAGCCACCTTAAAAAAAAAAAAAAAGAAAATTAACTGTGAGGGTTTTTTTTCAGTTGCTGTCCTTGTCTTTTATAGAAACAGAGATATAACCAAAAAAAGTATTGAGGGGAACAGGGAGAGAATTCAGGGTTAAATTGCTATAAAAAAATACTCAAAAATTCTTTCAGACATAGCTAGTCTGGTGACTGGAACCTAGTACAGACATAGTATCATCCAAAATGCCACCACACATCCATTTCTAATGCTGACAGTTTAAAGCCATCTTCCTGTTCATGAGCTGAGCAGGTAGAGAAATTGAGAAATGACTGTGGAAGCAACTGTGATTGATTGATTCAATTTTTCAGTATTTAAATTAACACTATATTACTTACCTTGGTTGTTCGCCTGTGTTGACTCTGAAATGCTGACTCCTAACTGGCTACCATAGGAGTTAATTCCCATCATACTGCTGTGAGCAGGAGAGCTAGACAGTGCGGGGATCTGTGCGGGATTCCTTGGTACACTGTAGAGAGCTTCTGCGATGTCTGCAGCTCGTTTCAGAATGATGTCCTGCAGAATGAAAGGGACAAGTTCAGGAATGTGCTTGGAGAAATCTTCTAGTGTTTACTACTAAACCTCAACACATACCACTCCCCTGTTGAGAGCAGCCATTCTGACCTGGTTGTTATGTGGTGTTCCATACAGTGCTTCAACTAGGTCAGCAGCTCGTTTCAACAGCATTTCCTGGAGGATGAGCAGATGCATAAAATTGAGATTTTAACAGAAAAGGATTTCAATGCAAATAAAACCTTGGGCTGCTATTTTCTGCAGTGACTAGTGTGTGTTTGTGTGTGGTCATCCTGAAGACTGGGTGCTTAAGGAGCTGTTATTTGCCACTTACCTGAAAAATCGAACCCCTTACAGTATCTCAAACTAGACATCCAAAATCATCAGTCACTTTGGCAAGCGTTGACGTGTGTGCGATAGAAACGTCAACCGGCCCGGACTGGGTGGTGTGCCCAGGGCTCCATCTTTTTCTTGGAGCTCTCCAGAGTCCTGAAGCTGCTTTAAGCTCCAAACATGGAAACAATTTTCAGACATACCCAATTTAAATAGGAACTTCATTCCCTACTGAATTTCAATATACTCTTTTGCATAGGCACATACAGATCTGATTAGTCTCCACGCCCATTTATTTTTTCCTTAATAATGGTAACCAAACAAATAAAACACTTTAGCTAGTAGGTATCTTATGTTACCTCTGGTTGTAGGAAAAAAATTACACAGTATACTGTCTGTCTGAACACAATAGTCTGTCATCATGCAGAGATGATAATATGTACTTTTGGTACTGCACTAAAATCTAGGAATATAGTTAGTCATTAATGCCACTCGCATTGTGCTAGGTGCCGCATCACCACAGTGTGCAGTATTACATAAAATCCTGAGTTGTTACAACACGTGCATACTGCAGTTGTGGGTACAGAAAAAGGTGAGCTTTAAGTGTTTTTAGGAAAAGATGCCCTTAACGTTAGACTTCTGCAACAAATCTTTTATGTCTACCATGTATCGTTTAGGTTCAGAGACTTGCCAATATGGATAAATACAAAGGACCATTAATATGAACTGGAAAGATAGCTGCATTGGACTCTCATTTTAGCAGCAAAAGAAGTTCACAGACAGTGTTCGAGCTCCAACAGATAAAAATTACTGGTAGCTGTGTTCTACATGATCACATTCTTGTTTGGACCTACAACTAATTGGTGAACTTCCATTCAGATGTAATTGTCATTTAAGATACAATTTTGTCTCTTTCACGAGTTAGAAGTCAAAGAACTTATTTAGTGGGCTCAGTGAAATGCTTAGAAGTATTTTACCTTAGCTAGTCTTTCGGGGTCACCAGGATGTCTTGGGATGACCTTTTGCAGTCTTTGGAAACCATAATCTATGGTAGGTTCATTTAAAGCTGAAAGGAAAACAGAAAAACCCCACCATATTATATGAGAGTATATATCTATCTTTGTATGACTCCAAGTTTCATTACCTAAGAAAGATGGATTTCACAGCTTCTCCACAGAAAGCCTCTCATTGCCTGGGCTCCTAGAGGGTCTACATTGCCTACTGCTCAGGTGAGCCCTGATCACTCCGTAAGACAGGCTGAATACTAAGCTAAGCTTTAGAAGATCTTCTGTGTGAGGATCTTTAATCTCCTCTCAAAGATAATACTTACTTACTCTACCGCTAAGAAACCGGGGACACTCAAGCTGCTAATGTGGACCGTGTTATGCAGACCAGGTCCCCTGACTCCTGGTACCCTAACTCCACCCATTTAATTGTACAGATGTTTCTGGTATTATCTATATAATGAACTGCATGGTGCTCCTGGACAATCCGTCAGTGTGGCTGTAATTTGTTAAAGAATTAGTTATATCTTTCTGCTTACAGCTAAGCCCTGAAAGAATTCTGTGCATTCATGCGTATATACACACGTCTGCAACCCCCTATGCCTGCTCATTCTGGTGGGCACAGCTGAACTGAATTTACATGCTCATTTTCTGCCAGTATTCCAGAAAATGCATTCAGAGGCAGATATGTTGAACCAAATGACAAAATTTATGTGAATGCTGCATGCTATTTGCAAAACTTCTTACCGAAAGTACTCGAAAGGGTCACACTAGTGAGTTCAGCTTACTCAATACGGGAACAAAAAAATCATGACTTCTGCACTTAAAACTGCTCCAGTTTCCAATACAGACTTCTCACCATCTATTGAAGGCTGAATTAATAATTTGAAAGATACAGCCAGGAAGCATTGTCACAAAATACTCCTTTAAGGCTGGGAGTATTTACTGTGGACAAAACTGACCATGGCAGTAATACAGCAAGTTATAGTACAAATGCAAATTAGAACAGGTCTTCTACTATGTTTGTTACACAGTCAGAAACCAAGAGTACCGTATTTGCTCATCCAATAAACAGGTTACACACACGCCCCCAACATTTTGCCATCGCAAACTAGGGCACAGCTATTCATTAGTCGCATTAACTTCTTCAATGGGGTATGGCTATTATGCATCCATAGCCACTTCACTGTAATGATGTTAATCTCTAGTGGATAAACCAAGATATTTTAACCCAGATCCTCCGTTAGTAATAGCTGGTAGAGCCCTACTGGCATTGCTGATAATTTCATAAAACTTCAGACACTTCAATGCTCTCTACCATGAAATCATGGCAATAATAATCTAATTTCTGATTATTCAAAATTAAACTCCAAATTAATACAGAAATCAAAAGTCAGTTCTGTAGCATTCTGCATACTCATTGGCTTTGCCTCTAATATATTAGGATTACTAGTCTTTACTCATACAGTTGCAGGTACGTTTTTTAGAATTTCCTTATACTTCAGAATGTGCCTTATAATTCAAATGACACATTCATGCTGAGAATCTTGCTAAGAATTCCATGACACGTTTAATAAGTAACTTATGTAAGTCCTTTAGCACTATCCTCAGTTTAGTGCTAGTTCTACCATTTGTGGTTCTTTCAGAAAAAAAAAAATTAAAAATAACTCATGAAATCAGCACAGCTGAAAACACCTGATTGCAAGAGACGTTGATGGCACTTATTGAATCTTCCAAAATATACTCAGCACCTTACAGGATAACCATCTCAGACACCAGAAGAATGAAACTATCAAGTGAGACAGACTATTACACTGATCCGGATTCTCTGTTTATCTGTGTCTGTCTCTGGTATAACAACATGAAGGTAAAAGGTCATATTCCCCACTGAGATACATTTTATATTTACTTTTTATTAAATAATTATGGCATGGCATGAAGTTTAAATATTACAAGAGATAATCAAGTGGGAATTGAGCAGAGAAAACCCAGACCTGAGAATTTAGTCTTGGCTATACTTAGAATGTCTTTGCTCTCCACTGGGAGCCATTCTGGTTTGCTTAAGGAGTTTAATAATACACATTTCAACTGCCACAGAATCTACATCCCATTTGGGAAGAGGGTTTTTCTTGGGGGGTGGGGTTTTTTTGCCAATAATCCTGAGAATTATAGGCCAATTCTCTCAAGAGCCTATACATCATTTCTCTTCTTGATTACAAGTCTAATCAGTTAAGTTATATATCTTAAGCTAAGCAAAAGCAATGTAAAATATATAGGAATTCAAACATATATGTATACATAGTTCACTAAAAATAGCTAATGGGAATATACAAAATGCTAATTCAGGAAGAAGAAATTGGCTATTCTTCAACAAACATTTTTCCAATGGATCGACATGGACATTTTCATTCTGATAGATAAATAGCAGCAAATCATTTCTCAACAATGTTGAATTGTTCTAAGAAGAACTTGGCCATTTTGAGTCAATGTATATATTATGTCTTTCAGCACAAAAGGTTTTCTGTTCAGATTGCAACAAAATTGCCTACTACTAGTTTTACTCATTAATGAAACAAAAATATCTCATCATGAAATCCTGCTAAAAACCAGCACCCAACACCTGTAGAAGTAAATGGTACCTTTTCAACTGAAGGGCAAGATGTAGAATCCACCAGCAAGTTTAAACAGCTTCACCACAATGCTACTTCCACTGAGAAAAGAGCTACTGGATCAGTAGTGATTTATCTATGTGTTACACAGAAATGTGCCAAAATTATATCCAAATGCCTTTGGGTTCATGGATTCAGAGACTGTAAAGGGGTCTGACACAGAAGCAGACTGCTTGTTATTTCCTACAAATCAGATATCTGAAATGAAACCCACAAGAAAACTGATTCAGGTACAGCAAAATCCCTTCAGCAACCCTCAAATCCAGGCACATGGGGTCTCTTGAATTTCCCAGAACATAGTTTAAAAAATTGTGCATGACATGATATAATGTATGCAAAAAAGGGCAACCATCTAGTGAATAAACTACACTGTGGGTCAGTCTATAAACCTCACTCTAGCATAACTGTTGTAACAACAGAATTGTTACAGTCAGCAGTAGAGAGAGGTCTAAATGCCCCACAGTCTGCCAGACTTTATTTATGACAAGGCTTAAATAGAGGATGGCACAGCGCTTCCTCTTTTATATTGTTCCTTACCCTCCAAAATCCATGCTTTCATTGTAAAAATACAAGTCTCCAGCTATTATGACTCACTGGAATAGGAGAAAAAAAAATTCTCACACTTGAGCGACTGATGCTGTGACATCTGTCTGCATTTGCAAAACCTGAAACAACAGCTCAGTCCCATTCATCTCAATGGGGACTAACTCAGATACCCAACGATAACAGTGCTGACATTTAAAGTATTAATTATTTCACCACACATCAAAGCACATAAGACTGTTGAAGGAAGATGATGTTATGAAGATCTGCACAATTTACCGTGAGTGACAGCTCATTCTGATATTGCCAGCGTATGCCTTGGGAGATGCGCGCTCTCCCTCTCCACCAATCAAAAAAGGGCCACGTTCAAGGACCTTAGCAAAGTTCTGCAGCTGATCTTTGCTTTACTCCATGAAGCAACCCAAAGGGTAACAAGTCCTCTGTTTGCAAAGTATGAATGAGAAGAAACAAAGTATGCATACCTCTAGAAATACCCTGAACCCAGAAAACCGAGCCGGAGGGAGTGTAGTATTTGCAGTGTGATGCCTAAGCTTCTTAAAGGTGTTAACGTAGAGAAAAAGGCACCAGTGGCCTTAAAGGCTTGAATTCCAACTTTGCACTAGTGACTACCTTCACCCAAGCCAACAGTAAAGAGATGCTTGGTGTTCACCCTACAGAATAAAAACATTTCCATGTTGCCAGCTAGAGAAGCTCGCTTGCTATAATTATGCTAGTCCTGGGCTCGGGAGGTACATACATCCTGGTCAGCCTGCCTGGGGGGTACGCTGTGGTCGGGAGTTGGAAGCATGCTGCTAGAAGTGTACTGCAGCGGTCCGGTGTTACATTTGCTGTCTTGGTAACAGCTGTTCCAAACACCCTACTCCCAACACAGTGTTGCCTCCTATTGCACGTGTCTTTCATAGGTTAAAGCAGTGGAAGGAGCAAATGCTTTCTGTCACATCAGTTCTGGCCAAGTGAACTCGCTCTTCCAATTTGTAGAGCTCACTGCATCCTTGTAAGCATTGTTTCCCACAAGCAGATAACCAGACCTTCTCAAATCTACTTACAAGCTTTCGCAAACCAGTACCCTCCTATCCTTGGTACTTGGCATAGAGACGGATACGGTGCAACCCGGGAATCCAACATATCCTACAGATTATTTTATATTGCATTGCTCTGACAAGTTAACCCCTGGAGGATTTCTGCTCAGCAAGGAAAATTATGTTCAAAACCTCCCTGATATACACATTTCCAGGTTAGCATCTCTATGACAAAGTAAAGGCAGAGCTGTGATCAAACTTAAGATATGAAAGCCTACGAGACATATCCTCAGCTGGCGTAAACTGATGTATGAGTTATTAAAGTCGAGGGAACTATAATGGAACTACTTACAGCAGCAGAGAATTTGAATTTGCGTAGTATTAAAAGGAGAGGATGGGGCTACTGCTAGATTAGCAGCAGAGAGCAAATGTCTTATTAGTCTAGGAACAGCTGATGAAAGAAAAGTACTTCAGAACATGGAGATGTATGTGTAACCTGTATTCTCACCAGATTAAGGTACACACGGGGACTAAATATTTAGTTGTGGTGATTTAAAAACAGACTTTTTATCTCTCACTTTAAGTATATACTTAACTACTAAAGTATGTAAGTTGGTGCAGCAACTGCCATTAACATATAACAAGCCATTTCTCTAGATTTTTGCTGTACTCTGTGGTACACCATTAGAAGTCCATAGAATCCTCTTGGCTTCACTCCTATAAAAAAAGTTTTCCATCTGGGAACCTTATGGAAAAGTCCACACATCACATTTCAGCGATGAGAGGAATTTGATGGCTGAGTTGCAGCACCCTGAATGATAGCACTTAAGAGTGGAAACGCTGACAGAACCATAACTACAGCAATGCTAGCACAGCACACTTTGCAAGGAGCCTATTATAAATACACATTACAGGACACATATGAGCTTCCCTAACAGCCCTACTGTGGCATTTAGATTTACCCTTGAAATTTATATCTAATTTTTATAGTCATCTTTTCAACAGTTTATCATTTTCTTCTTCAAACAACCTGTCTTATTGTGACTCTTTAAAAAAAAAAAGAAAAAAGCTCAAGTATAATCAGGTCAAACATTAATATTTGATTGTATATTAAATATTGAGGGCATAGGCAGATACACACAATACTAAGATCATTGTTTTTCTGTTTCCATGTTTTAGAAGAGTATTGGTGTTCTGGTGATTAAAGCCGTGACTAGAACCTGAGACATCCGTTCCCCTGTCCATCTTAAGCTTTCCTGTAAAACCACAGGCAAGCGGCTAATCTTCCTTCATCCTTCTGTGGCAATGTCTCACCTAGAAAATGGAAGCACATGTCTTTCTGTAACCGGTTGCCCATGTCTGATGCAGTGAGGCCCTGATAAACCCTCTGAGGTCTGGTTTTATATGAATAATTATTCTTGTTATACCTGTGAAGTACCTATAGCCAGCTACTCAGTATTTTACATATGACTTGACCCTTCGTGCTTTTCATATGAGGTTATATCTCAGCACTTAGTAGTGATGAAGGACTTAATACAACATGACCCAGGTAGTACCGGGGCTGCTAGTTGCTGCTGCTGTTACTAGTTCTGACAGAACTACATCTTCACGTGCTTTTAGTTTGCAGGATTTTACACTTTTCAGTCTCCTGGGCTTGATGTTAATGTCTCTGCATTTCTTAGGTTTTTGCCAAGTGCAAGCTGAATGTAAAGGGAAGGTATTTAGAGGAGAAATTCTCATTTATAGATGCAACTACAATTCAAGAGCGAAGTGGTCTTATTTGCGTCTCCAAGCCTACTGCATTCTCTGATATGTTATCTGCAAACTTTGTGACAGCTAGGAGAAATATATTGCAATCTAAAGTACTAAAAGTATCAAGAAAATAATAAACTTCAATTATCATGAAAAAAAACCCCAGATTTTCATTATGATGCACAGGACTACCTTACCAATAATTATAAAATCTATTGAACTTTCCTTTTCAGTAGATGATATTTGTCTGCTACACTCTACCCAACAAATAGATGCACTTCCATGCTGCTGCTGAGTATATTTTACAGAGTGCTATGGATAAACACATGCATTCTGCGGGCAGTGGCGTTTAAACAACGTGGTTTCCTGAGGCTGTCCTTCTGGTAGCTTCTCTGCTGTATAATAACATAATTGAGCTCTTCACCCTTTCTTTCACTGGAGGATTAATTCAGATCTCTCTTACCAATTTCGATTTTCACAGAAATGTGCTGGAACTGTGCATCTTTGATGCTCCTACCTTTCTGATAAAATCTGATAGAAATCGGTCAAGACGTTCAAAAGTTGTTGTGGAAGTTCTGAAGAAGACTTACAGGCAGAAGGACCTTGACTGCCTGAATATATCTCGCCTAGGTTAAAAATCAATGCATTTGTTCACAGCAGGATCCCAGCAGTTTTCTGACAGCACAGCCACGGAAAGAAAAAAAAATGCCACCATGTTATTTTCATAGCTTAGAAGTTGTTTTTACTGCTATTAGCAGCAACAACCTGGGGGAATTGATTACACCGGTGAGCCTCTACCTAATAGCTGTGTTTATCATTTTGCCTGCCATGGTGGGAGAACTGCAGGTTCTTGAACAGACAGATTGAAAAGTTGTCTGTTCTACCCTTGCTCTAACAGCTCGGCATCTTCTGTGAAATGCTGTTTTGTAACATATGGCAGTAAGCACCCACTCACTCCTCCGAGAATGCTAACAGATATCCCTATGCCAATAACAGCAGTAAATAGGGATAGTATATTTAACTTTCTTCTCTTCTGCTGGCTCCTACATGCATCTTCATGTCCATTTTTTTGTGGAAGCACTAATTAACATGGCAAAGAACTGCACTACAGTCTGACTCAAGTCCCCCCTAGATGGTACAAGCAAGTCTTGCACTTAAAACAGCTTTACAGTAATAACACGACTTTTCTTCATAGAGGAATGCACATTTCTATTACACATCTCTGTATCACTTTGTTCCTAAAACTCTTTCAACATAGGTGCCAACAGCACACAGATGCTGGCCCTCAGTAATGCCTGTGTTGAAGACACTGTGAGAGCAAGGCCTCAAGAAGCAGAAAATGGCATAGAAGAACTTTACATTTAAATCTGTACTAATAACTGAAGAATTAACAGTCTCTCCTTCTCTGAAGATAAACGCATCAGGCCTAGCGCAGCCTCTACAAGCCCTGTACTGCACATGAATCAATGACACCGTTTCCTTCGCTTACGGAGTGCCAGACTCCGGTAAGTTAACCTGTCCCATCGCTTTAGAAACATGATTGTATTTGCATGCAGATTTGAATCTTTAACCTGTTTGATGGCTTTGCCGGTTCCCTCTCAGGAAAAGGAGATAGGTTTAACCTGCTCAGACATCAGATTCATCTTTTCCCAGAGACCAATGAATCAATGCACTGCCTTAGAAGAAAACATATTTCAAAAGCTTTTGGCCAGATCATGATCTCACAAGCCCAGGAATAATTCCAGAATGACTTTGCACTGCGCTGGAGTTATTTTGGTGCAAAATCAGAAGAAAGTCCTAATCTCTTTGAGCTTGATTCAAAGTCAGTTTCAGTCAATGGATGATATTTCAGTATCTTCAATTAACTGTGAGTCAGGCCTCTAGCATAACAAAAATAATCCTTTGTCAGTTAGGCTTATATTTCATTAGGGTACCTAGTACCTAGTATTATATACCTATAATTGAAGACTTAATTCTTGCTGCAGGTTTCTAGGTGTGGCAGTTGTATGAATAAATACCTTTCCACATACATAACTAAACACTAATATAGCATGTGTACTAATAAGGGTTATATAAAACGGCATAAGGCAGTAACAGGATCTTCACAAATCTGGTTCTTTCTAAAGTCCTGAAGTGTCAGATTTTCCACTTTTGGGAAAATTCTAACTAATTCACTCAACAGGTGGTTAAGTTTTTACCTTAAAATTTTTAATAAAAATTTCTTAGACCTTCATTATTATTTTTGAGTTAAATTATGATTTAAAATTTGACAACTATAATACACAAAGATTATTTAATGAGGATTGTTGGTACTAAGAGGCTTTAAAAAATTAAATAAATCCTCCCATTTTGAGAAATCTGAATACAATTTGGTGGGAGCAAGTCATTCAATCTAAATATAAGTCCACCCTTTAGAACTTGGTGCACCATTATTCTCCAGCCATGCTTAATAGGCTTCAGAAACTTTAGTGTATATGTCGTATGCCATCATCATTACTACTGGTACTGACAGTTCAATGAGATGGTCATCTGGTCCCATGTGACTTTTTTCTTTTGGATCTATAGGTAATGTTTTCCTTCTAGCAGAGGTGAATATAGGGCACTAAAGAAGTTGATAATCCATTTAAGAATTAAAAAACCCCAACAGATTTATTTTCCACTCAGCTCATTGGCTTCTCTCGATACAAGATGCTCTCCTTGTCCTCTGGGATTATCTTGAAAATGAAAGGTTAACCCCAGCGAGAAGGAAATGTAAAATAAATACTATTATAAATAAAACATCTTCCAGTATGTACAACAATGCTATCATGTTCCTGTACACTCAATATATCTATAGGCAGACCCATATCATAACAGCATGAGCTTTAATCTGGCAAAAATATTAACACATGTAGTAACAGTGCCTTAACACCTCTGCATAACAATGAAGCTATCTCCTTACATGTCCAAATGTCACAACTAGCAGAGTGGCCTTCAAACAGCAAGAGGCTAAATAAATAAAGCGAGCAAGCAAGCAGAGAGTTGTCAATACTGATTACCAAAACAAAGAAGCTGTGAGCTCAAGCTCCTCTACCGTAAATCGCAATCACCTACCTGTGTAAATAAACCTGCCTGGTGCGCCTTTGCAAAACTGTTTGGATTTGTATGATAATGTCACTTCAACCACCCCGGGAATGTGACGTGGAGGTGTCTGAACTCGAATGGCATGAGGCGTGATAAGCTAGGAAATAACAAAAGCAGAGGCACAATTATGACGTGTCCGTGTTATTCCCCCCGCTTTCGCTTTTCACCCTCTAAACATGCTTTATGAGTAAATGCATTGCTTATTCCTATATAGGACACACTATAGATCAGGCAAGTGATACATCTGGTCTAGTTTCTTGCCTCTGGGAGAGGAAGACACATTTTAGGATAAATTGTCACCAGGAAAATAGTGCTGGTTTTGCCCGTTGCTTAATTGCTGGCTTATTTCTGGACCCTGAGGGAATTCTTTCTCCTTCCCAAACTCTAACCCTTTCTTTATTTCTTTACCTTTACCTGTCTCCAGACGCCTAGAGTTGTTCAATTCCATTCTGGGTATTACTGAGCAGTTGGTCTCAATAGTATCACACAGCAAGGAGTTCCACAGAGAAAACATGTTCCATTAATTTCCTTCACACAGGCTTATATGGCCCGCCTTACACAGCACCATTTTTGTACCATTATTGGAATAGGAATTAACACTGTTCCCCTTCCACTTTCCTCAGAAAAGGAGTGTTTCTTCAAGTTTAGCAACAGGAGGCACCTCCACCTACCTCACTCCATACAAGCATGGTTCCAAATACAACTTGCAGCCCATCGAAGAAGTTATCTCCAATAATGATCACCATCGCTCCCCCTGTAGTCCAACCTTCACTTGGGCTGATTGCTTTGATACACGGTGTGGCTAAACCAAACAAAAAGGACATCACAGCATCAGGTTATGGGTGGGGTTTTTTTCCCCACACACAGCTTTGAGAGACTGTTCGCAATACTGGGTGTAAACCCTTGCAGGAGATGGGTGCAAGCAACTTCTGTGCACATTAAGCGGTCCTAAGTCATACTGAGGCAAACCGTAGCTTAGAGCATCTTCACCTGTCTGCTCCTGGGAGTTTCCGCACTGCTGCAGCTTCACGGCTGGCATGAATTCCCTAGTGCGGACAAAGGCCTAGGACAAGTCCCCTCCAGCCATTCACCCATGAAGGCTGCTTTACCATTCCACAAAGCCCAGTAAATAAATAAATAAATAAATGCATGTTTTCTGCCTTGCTAGTGTTAATTACTTGCCTATTCATTACTGGCACTTAACATTGTGTCATTAAAGCCTAATAGGCCAACTGTAGTGGGTGTAAAAATGAAACGCTTAAATGATTGTGCAGAGGCTGTTTAAAAAAACCTCCACTCATTAGCATATGATCACACAAAAGCTAAACCCTGTGAAAAGAGGTAGATTAAGATTTATTAAGTTTATCAATGGGTAAAAAAGATATGGGAATATCAAATGTTTCCTCCAATTCCTACCAGGAGACAATTTCTAATAGTTTTCTTGATTTTATATAGTAGATTTTTTTTTTCTTCTCTCTTCCATATGTTCAAGGCCTCTGGACTATACAGCCCATCAGGAACCCAATATGGTTTCCAGGCCATAACCAAAGTCAATCCATCACTCCATTCCCAATGTTGACAGGGTCAGAGGTGGAGGGGAACTTTGGCAGTGCTCCAAAAACATGAGACTCCTTTGAACAGCCAGTCAATCACATCCAATCAGTCAAGGAAAAACTGGATGGCTTCCTAGGCTAGGAATCCTGGGATTTTCCTTCTACCATTTCACTGCCCGCTGGGGGAGAATTAACACCGCTCTGAATTCTTTACTGATTCAATCATTTTCTTCCAGTTCATTAATTCTTCTTTTAGGTTGATATAGGGCACAGTTAAGAAGTGGGGCAGCAAAACATTATAATGAAATAATATCCTTGCTTGTCTTTTCTACTAACATCACTAGCTCTTCTCACTTTCACTAGCTGCAGGGGAGGGAAAAGTAGACACAGATAGCATTTTCTGCTAATTTTGAGTACTGTCTGTGTGAGAGAGGTGGAATGCGTTGGTAATGAATGTATGAGAAGAGGGAGAGGAGGGGCCAACCATTTTGAAGCTTAACAGATACAAATATTTGTAATTGCTTTAATATAGTCCAAAACCCATCCTGTAGCCAGCCATGAGTCTTGCTTAGCCAAACAAACTAAAATCAATTAGTGTCAGTTTTCTCCTGCGCATTGTTATGCTTTGCACATAGTTTGTTTAAGGGAACTAGTGACACTTTTTCATACACATCTTGTGCTGTAACAGTTCTGTTTAACTAAGATGTCATGTTGCCTAATTTGCCTGAAATCAAATCTATCCCAGCTGAATGAGAAGTCTGAAATTTAGATAATTCTTAGTGTTTCTGTGTTTTTCATCTTTGCAGTACAGACTAATTAATAAAGTGGGGAGGGGGAGTCTCTTAGATGTAAAGAGGATCATATTTTGCATGCAGTAGACACTGTTTTCCTGCCTCTTCCTTCTCTAAACCCCTGAGGTTCTGCAGTGCCCCTTAGCTCTCCTTCCCTCCTGAAAACAAATAGAAATTGAGGAATGGGCAATATGCTTTTGCATTCATTTGTGTACTGTTCTTCATACAAATATCCTACCTTCTGAGGGGTCAAGTCTCCTTGCTCTCCGTCCATGCTTGGAGTTGTTGTGAACAAACATGTTGTCAGACACTGCCAGTACATGTCCATCAACATTCACTGTTGTTGATAGCACAACCTAGATATTTAGAAAGGGAAGAAAAAGGAAGGAGGCAGGTAAACAATTTACTGTGAAATTCAACTTGTTAAGGATTAATTGTTCAGTTTAGTTAAAACCTGTTCTGTTTGTAAAATGGCATCATGTCCTGCAGTGTTTACTCCCTAACAAGAAGGGGAGAAAACATTTTCAGCCTTCATTCTATGCATTAATTCCATTTAACATAGCATCCTAAGGACGATATAAAGCTCTTACTGTATAATGAACCAGCTACTGCAGGTGGTCCTAAATTTAGTTTCCTATGATGCACTGTAGCATAGCTGATGGCAAAGAGGTCTATATATACCAACACGGAGGGCAGGCTGCAGAGCACCACAGCAATTCGCCCTCCGATACATACATGCAGATTCAGAGCCATCTGCTGTACTGCGCACACATGCAAATGTATCCGCATCTGCTTCGAAAAGACAGGTCTCCATTGACTGAGCAAAATGGAAACTCCTACTACGTGAAAACAGTACCTAATATGTCTGGGTTTTGACATATGCATGCTGAGTGCCTCTTGAAAATCATCTGAGCCTGAGGACCCCAAATCAAGCAGCAGTTTTTAAACCTTAGCCTCCATGACTTATGTTGTTTGGCTCCAATAGCATATGAATTCTTAGAGGAAGTAACTGTATATGTTAATTAATCCCACTTAGTTTTCCCTTTACAATACAATACCCAAAGCTGTAAGTCCTAAAAATCCTGAAATATATGTGCGTTTAAACCACAAACTTTTAGGAAAAAAATTAACAAACTGCATTTTAACTACTGAAAGAAGATGCATCTCCTTGAAACTTTCAGGTTTCGGCCATTAGTTGGTGTAAATCAGCTTAACTCCATTCAGCTGCCACACAGCTACAGTAATTCACAGCTATTGAGAATCTGACCCTGGATGTGTTCATGAATTTTCACAGATACAGCTGTCATAGTCTAGGTAAGAGAATGTCAAGCTCTAATTGTTGATAAAACTATATTCAGCATATAGCAGGAGAAACCTTGCCCTCCTACAGGATTACGCTAGCTTAAAGAATACTTTCTTTCTCGAGACAAGTTTAATTCATTCCAAAAGGCTCTTGTCATACCGTACGCTTATACTTCTCAAGCATTCTTGTCACAAAATGTGTTGCTTTTGTGTGCCAACTGATTTCATCATTGCACATTTGGGTGGAGTGAGACTCCTATCCAAAGTGAACATTTCCCGCATGACATAGCTGAACCCACTCAGATGCACTTCATTATTTTCCGTTAAACAATGGAAATAAATTTTAATCTCTCACTGGCCAGCACAGAGCACACTATGGCAACAGGGGAATAGACCTGAATTATTCCAGTGTCTGAAATATTTACGACAAGTGTTCAAATTGTAACCAAATGTAAATAAAAAGTATATCATATATATACAGTTACACTATATAATATATACATATCTGAACTCACATACACAAGGTATGTATGTGATAAACACACCCCCACATGCTCTCAGTATGAGATCTTTATAATATATGCAGACTTTAAGTATACACATATTCCCTGTTTGAATAACCGTATGGGTGTAAATGTTGTGCACAATACAAGAGCCACATTTCAGTAAGAGTTGTAGAGATCCCTGTCGCATGAGTAATAGCAAGAAACAGTCCTGTGTTTAGAAGATAAGTGCTGAGCATCCTCTATTCCCGGAGCCAGCAGGAATGGAAGATGCACTTTTAGACCTCCCTCCATGAGCGGTTCCATTTTTATTCACCTCTCCCATTCATCACAGGAGGGTCAAAGCCACTTGGCATTTCACAGGCTGGGACCTAGGGTAAATAAATACAGCATTCACAGGGACAGGACAAAATGCAAAGTTCAGATCTGGACCAGAACATTCTCAAAGTTTTGGACCTTATTTGCAGTAATCTCTAAGGAACTGTTGAAATTCAGCAGAGACCTTTGTCATCTTTGCCACAACACTACTAGCCAACTCATTATCAATGATGTGAAGTACGAACATGTGAGACTGTGGACATAAAAATTATTGAACTTCTTCACTCCAGTCATTCCCTCTTGCCTGATGAAGATGACAATCCAATTGTTTTATACTGAAGATTAAAACCCAACGTTTTATGGACAAAAGGAAGAGGAATGCGCATTCCACTATGGTCTCTAACTCCCAGGCCCTTCCCTTTCACAAGCCAACTGCTTTCCCCCAGTGAGTATTTCCTGGGTCATGAAGGGTGACCCTTTCCATCTGGAATCAATCAGTCAACTCCTGACAACTTCCTGAAACACCTCACTCCATTTCCTGTTCTCTCCCCCTTCTCTCTTTCCCCCTGGTTTGCTTCACTCTTCAAAACTGCAGGCCACAGCAGCTTAATGTTAGAGGGTCAGACACAGTTAGACTCCAAAACACTACACAAGAACACCTTTGACCTTCAAAAATCTTTACATCTTAGCTAAACAAATCAAGGTCAACGTTTCTTACCATTACCTTGTTAACCATTTCTATGCGTTTTTGCCAATAGCCTTCTGAACACATATTTATCAATAACACTTGTTCTCCTAACATCGTAAAACATTCCAGGCCTTTTTTTTTTTTTTTAAAACCTGTATTTAGTGCCGATGAAAGGTGATGTGCAAACTTCCCCGGAGATTTAAATTCTCAGATTTGTCCACAGCACTTGCAAATTACTGGCAGATGGTTTTGGTGCATTTTTCTTTTCCTGATCTGATGGCACTTCTTGTATATGAGAATTTGGCTTCTATGCCTATTCAGTTGATGGTCTTCTACCTCAAATCAGTAGTTAATGCAAGATGTAATCCTAAGGGAATGATCCAAGAACATCAAAGTATGGCAGGTAGGCCATGGGTTCCGGTAATTGTAGCTGAGGGCCAAATTTGACACAGACAGCATAAAGACTAAAGATTGTGTGCAGCCCCACAGCTGGATCAACCCATCACCTCTGTTGGAGTTTCAGAGGACAACCAAGCAAGCAAGAAATAAAGAGGGCAATGTGTTATTCCTTCATCCATCCAAATGTAGGTTCCATCTCCAGGAACAGTAAGGGAGTTACACACTTCTAAGCGACATTTTTGGCAGTTCTTAAGATTCTCTCTGCAAATCTGTAAGGGTCTTGTTATTAGCTAGGAAGCCACAGACATAAAACAATGATTCCCAAGCAGTACTGAAGAAATGCATGTGCTGTATCTCCACATTATTTTTGTTTCCCAGGTGGATTTCTGCAATGTAATCCCTGCTCAAAAACCACAATGAGGGTTCACCTACCACGACATTCAGACAAACCGTCTTTAGCACATTAAACTCAGGTTTTCTGAGCTGCACTGCCCCCCTCTCGCTCCCCTGCAAAGTTCTAAGTGTTGTATTTCTTTACAAACCTTTACCTGGCTACTACAAATTTTCCTCTCCCATCTATACATTATATTAGTATTTCTATATTCTAAAGCATGCTCCTCTTAAAATCACATATATGCAAGTAAATACACATCATCGTATATATAAAAGCTGTATCACTCATAGACACCTATTTAGACATATGGTACAAACATTCCAGGCATACAGGCATTTACTTACATGTAACATATCTCATCACTGTGTAAATGATCTCTCTCAAAAAATTCCTGTTACCATTCCAAGTGTGGAAAAAATTCTTTATGACATTGTACATCTGGAAACAATATTACATTCCTGATGCACTTTCCCTTATAACTCTCTAGTCACAGCACCATGTTATTTTAACTTTTCAAAAGAATAACTACTATGAGGATTTAAAAAATTATCATCATTATTATTATTTTCCAGCTGGGTGGAAGAAAAGATGTCAGGCCTCATCCTGCTGTCTTCACTTGGACAGGGCTCCCATTGATGTCAATAGGCGTTTTGGCTGAGCGAGTAATACAGGAGTAGATGCTAGAATATAATGTCTTTGCTTCATAGTTGGATTAGGAATAAGATAAACAACATGAAAAATGCCAGCAGCCTCTCTCTGCTCAAAACCTCCACTGAATTCTTTGGGAAATCCTCCCTGAGACCCTGAGCCTGCTGCAAACTCTAGGCTAACAGAAAAAACTATGCACATGGACTTCATTTCAGGAATGGGGCCTCCTAAGATTCTAGGGGCACAAGGGTAGGAGATAACTCCTGGGTCACTGACATCTCGTCTCCTGCTATTACAGACAATCAAACCATGAGGCTACTTTTATAAAATTGTCTTCAACCATTTCAAGCTTTTGCCTTTGGTATTCCCCTTGTTTTTAAAGCCTACTTGTCCTGATGGTTAGGGAACTTATGGTTTACAGCCTAAATTTATTCTTAGTCAGTTTATACTTAATGCTAGCTTTAAAATTATTATTTCCCATTCTGATCTACCTTAGGATATTTTTAGACAGCAGTTCCCTTCTCAGTGCATGTCACTGAAGTATTTAAGCCAAGCTCTTGTCCATTCCCCAGTCACCTTAATGACCCGTTCCTGCACCTGTTCCAATTCCATTTGCATTCTCTTTTGAATATAGTTAAACCAGTATATTGTATTCCAAACAAGAAATCAGTGGGGTACAATGGTACAAATGCATCCTTCTCACTACTGGCAAAGCTTACCTGAGACATGGTAGAATTTCATCTGTGGTTTGTTTTTAATAGATGATACACAACTCTGGCAACTCACTGTCACAATGGCTATTTGGTCTTCAGATGTGAGCACATTAAGCTCCTTGAGTGTTTTTTCTTTTGCAGTTGCAGTCAGTCCTTCCCTTACCCAGATAGAATCTAAAATAACATCGTCTTTTGTTGGGTCAGTCACTAGTTGATGAAGAAATCTGCCACCCAGTAATAGCTCTAGACTCTGCTGATACTAGTTGCATTTGTTTCACAATCTATACCTGGGAAATTAGTCTCTCATAATGACATTAGTCCGTGTAGTATTCATCTCTCTAACAACAGTTCAGCGATTTCTATCCATATCCAAATCTGACCGTGGGGTCTCTGGCACATTCTTTCACCATCAATCTGAAAAGGATTTTGATTTAGAGCAGTTATGTTTCATTCTTGCTATCCCTCTTTATTTCTTACAGTCTACATTCCTAACTCACAACATTATCCCACCACTCTTACCCATTTTTCTTTTTCCTGAATGACACAGTTCCTTCAGAACTTCGTATGAGAAGCTAGCTGGGTGAATTCTCAAACACAGCCTGCTTTGCTCACGTGCCCGATGATGAACTGATTCAACCACTCTGAGGTCAGGAAGGAAACCTCCCCAGGGATACACCTTGTTATTTTTCCTTTCTCTTTCTCCCTAGAGCACCTAGAGGGGGATACCTGCCAGGAAACATTCCATGTCATGATTTCTGTTGAAAACAGAGGGCAATTGCTGACCTTTCTCTTTTTGTTTCTAAAAAAGCATGTTGGTTCAAAGATGACCATTGTTAGTATTGATGTTCTGCTGCCTTGTACCATTCTCTCGACCATGGCACTGTAGGATCTGTTTAATCAGTGTGTTACTGGATGAAGCAGAATTCCCAATCAACAGGAGTCTAATGCGTTAGCACCAGGTCTCAGCTGAAGCATTTTAGCTGAAGTGCCTCATCTTAATTCCACAGAATTATTGTCCCCCATTACACACCGGTCGTTACCATTAAGTATCATTGGGCTTCAATCAAGTTCTCTAGGAGAAGTCCTCATTAAATGGAGGGCATCATATTTTTTTTTTATTCTGTTCCCAGGAGAATCACTCACTGAGAATACAGCAATGACAGTAATGACAATACCTATGTAAACTCAGATTTGCAGATTAGCTGAACTCAAATAGTCAGCACTAGGGTTTGAATAGGTGATTTTAGCATGCTTTTTGTTTTGGTTTTCTACTGACAATCTTTATTCAGAACTATTTTATTTTAAAAATAACCAATATTTGCTTCAGTTAAATTCACAAGGACATATTACTTGATCTATGTATGTATTTGAGCAGCCATCAAGTAACCATGAAAATATCCATTAGTTCTAGAAAGATTCCCTTTCCCTGTTTTAGCCACTGACAGACACTGAAGTAGTGAGTGATTCACAATAAAATTATGTTACTAGTGGGGAAAAAAACCCCACTAAAATAATGATCACACATCCTTTAACTTCTGAAGTAGAACCTTTTTTCAACAGTAGAAAATCTTTGTATTTGATTTTAAAAACAGTAAGTTAAGAGATTTTCATTGTATCTTTGAAGCTCTACTTAATATCAAAGCAAATTTCAAATAGTTAATGTGATCACAAAGCAGCTGGTGTTGCTCTCCAAACTAAAGAATTATACTAAAAAAAAAAAAAAAACAAACAAAAAAACCCAACAAAACAAAAACAAAAAACCAACCAAAAACCTCTTCAGGCATCTGGAGCTGTATTAAATTTACAATGCAGTGTTAATGTAACCTTTCCATCCCTTTTTCTCCCCACCCCCCTTTTTTTTAAATGCATGTGATATAAGTGAAATCTAACATTTAATTTAGTTTAATATATTGTAACTATACTATAAAATACCTAAATCTTATATCTAGAAGTGAGGCTGAGGCCAGGCTCAGAGACTGGATCCCAACACCCTGGAACTTTGGTTATCAGCCAAACCAAGCCCAAACTGTGTAGCTTCACACCCATCTCTAATCAGAAGCATTAACTTGACACTTTTCCAGACATGAGTAACCACTCTTCCATGCTGGAAGAACTCAGTAAGATGCGTTGTACAGCACTATTTCCATGTCTCTTATTTATATTTGTGTCTCAACAACAAAGCCTGAGTTTTGAGCTTTCATTCAATCTCCATTAAAGAGCAAAAATGTTTTTTGATGAGACCCTTTCAGTTCCAGGTTTCAGTAGCAATTTAAATGAGAACTTTGACATAAGGATTCTCTCTTCTGTTTTTTTTTAATAACCATAAAAAGAGTATCTTAATGCCTCCTGGAGATCTGACAAGCACTACTCCATTGAAAATGAATAGATTTGGTTCTGCAGAAAAACATAGGTACAAATTAAAAGATACTCAGCTGAGCATCGCTGCAGAAGTCTGTTTGCATAAGGAAAGTTAAATGCATGGAAATGTTTGAAAGAGGAGGGCCTTAGTGACAACAGCTGTACAAATAATTTACTAGGAAAAAACAATAAAGGTTTTAGATGTGGCCCAAGAATAAAACATAATGAATTAAATCATAAAATGAATAAAATACCCTACTGCACTGTGCTTTTTAACCCTCCTTTTACTCTGCTCACATCTTCCTGTACTGGTAGGACAAACAACTGTCCTTTCAAACCTAATAAACAATTCTGCACATTAATTGATTTGCCGGATGTAAATCATAACAACTAAAATGAAAATGAACATGTTCACAGTGTGCAAGCACACCACTAATATTTGAAGTAATCTATCTTTTTTTCCCGCTTCTGACTTTAAGGGTAGCTGACAGACTATGCTCAACAAGCAGCAGGCAAAAAAGTGTTTGCCCAAATTTAAAAACAAAACAAAACACAAAACAAAAAAGGAACCCAAAAAATCAACAACAAAAAAAGGAGGATCCAGAAGACAGAGACAGTGGATCATTCAAGAACACTCCTGACTTTTCGTTACATTCAAGGAAGTCATGCTTCTACCCTTAGAAACAATGAGGCAGGCAGAAAACAAGCTGTCTTTGCTTATTGTCTTTACAGTTCATCATGGCTAATTTCCTTTGGAACATAGAGATTTTTTACTCCCAATGTGTAATATTTCACCAATTGAACTACCTTTTGTATCTTTTTTTATACATACAGACCTCTGTAGCCCAGAACAAAGTTTGTCAACGGACGCATCCAGTTTTGAACAAGCCTGAACAAAGATCCTGCTTTCACTCAAAACCTCAAGCATTTTGCAATTTGTCTCAAAGGGTTCATTTTTGTAACACTGAAAAAAAGTCTTGTCGACATTTTTGGTTTTGACAAAAAGTAAGCTAAACCTAGTGGTTTTGCCCAATCTTGATTAATTTGGGGGTTTGAACTTAAATCTCACAATGAAACTCAAAGGATATGAACTCACATGGACTGAAAGTGCAAAAAGGAGTTAAGTAAGCCCTGCAAAACAGAACCAGAGAGTTTCACTTGGCTCTCTTTTTCCAGCTTGGCATGTTGTAAGGCAGAAAACCCAGATGAAGAGTCTATCCCAGCTCATTTTCTTCTCCAATAAACTGCTGATTTTGGTACAAAGATCAAAAGCAAGGCCATACTTTCTCCTGTACAAGAGGCATCCAGGTGGATGGAATGAAGGCGTTCCATCAGGAACCATGTGGGTGCTGCTGTAAGACTCATTTCTGTTTCCCTGTTCGATGTTTCACTGGAAACTTGAAGCTCTTTAGGCTCTATAACATCACGATTTGGGGTGTGGAGATACAGAGGTGAAATAAAGAATAAAGCTGATACTAGAGAGAGATTTCTGCCAAAAAAAACTAGATCCAAAATTCTTCTACAGTTCAGCAGGATCAAAATCTAGGATTTTAGTCTCACTCCTCACCATACAGAGGGGACAGCTAGTGTGCAACTGAAATCAGATATGAATTTCTTCAGTGTTCAGGTGTGTTTGGATCCAGAATTTATATTTGGCTGTTACGACCAATATTATTTGTAATATGGCAGTGCCTAGAATCCCCAGGTGCTAATCAGGATACCCTTGTGCAAGATTTTTTACAAACTCATAAGAAAAAAAAAAAAGAAACTCTATATTTATGTTTCATTACATTCCACAATCAGCTATTTTAGCTGGCTGTAAGAGCTAACAAGATCTGTTTACACGCTATAAACTGGGTTTTCCTTTACTTACAGATTTTTTTGCGTTCTTGGCAGATGATATCCAATTGGTGTTTTTTCTTTATGGCAATTGCCACTTAAAGAAAAAAATCAGCACAAATTTCCTAACGATCAGCACCTCTTTTTTTTTGATGTCTTATCATCTCTAAAAACAGAGAATGAAGAAGTCACTGCAGCCTCTTTAAAACACTCGTGAAAAAAATTAAGTTGGTCAGGAATTTTTCTTTAAATTTACTTCCACTCAAAACAAAAAATTAACAACTCTTTTATATTTTTTGCCTACATTTCTTTAAAATTTTTGGAGCTTTCAAAAGCTTTCGTTTCACAGTATTTCTCTTAACAGTTGATCTCTTTTTCTTTTTTTTTTAATAAAAATATACCTCCTGTGAATTTTTCATTGCGAGTAAAAGTAAAAAAAAAAAAAAAAAAAAAAAAAAAAAATCACTTGGCTATGAAAACATGTTTTGGTGGAAACTTTTAAACAACTCTGTAAACTCCTATGGAGTTTTAACTTCATTCATAAACAAGGAAACTGATGCAAGTGCCCAAGTGATGAAACGTGAATTGCCAAACCTAAGGATGTCACCTTCCCACTACAAGGCTTGTGGGTCTACAAGAAAATCACACATCCCTCAATAAGCTAAAATCCTCTTTGTATCAGGGATGTGACACAGTGAAGGTACAGTAATAATGATAACAAGCAGTAACAGCATTTACAAGGACAGTCCTGATTTTCATCAGTCGATTTCGAAGGCTCTGGCTGACAAAGCATGCATGCAGTTTCTCAAACGCTCTCCTGAATCAAGACCACAAAGTTATCCAAGGTGAGCAACCCCATTTGCAGAGGTGGAAATATATACTAAAAGAATGGAAAAATGGCTCATTAAAGGTCACCCAGCAAATTAGTGATACAGTCCAACCATCTGACTCGCAATCTTCTATCCCTTTTGCTAGACCATGCTGCCTCACTCTCAATTGCATGAGAGTTAGTTCTAGCATCACTTCTCTACAGCGTTCTCTGCCGTGCCATCTTTCACACTACACAGAGACAAGCCAGTGCATCCAGGATGTAAAAGGCTTGAGCATTCCGTTTACATTTGTGTGAGGGCTAAGTTACAGGTAGAACACTTATTTGTTAAATGTAGTTTCGTAAAAGGTTAGGGTATGAAAGGTGGGAGACCATGTCTGCCTTTCTCTTCACCAGTGACACACTTCACCTCCTTCTGTGTTTTTATTAGCTGGTATTCACAATACATCAGCGACAGCTATGATGAAACCAGTGGCAGATTTCAGAGCAAAGCAGCTGGGTCATTGTCCCATGGGTCTTGTTGCTTTGCTGCATGAGATCTTAAAGTGACCATCACTATTTTGGCTTCTTTTTTTAAGGAAGCTGAAAGGGAGGGCATGAGAGTGTTAAAAGGCAAAAGAGATGGAAAGAGATAGGGAGCAGAGGGAAAATGAGGAGACTGCTTGTGTACCACGTACAGAGCTACTTTGAAAAATTCTGAGGCATCTAAGTATCACAAACATGATCCCTGCTGTGGGCAGCTGTATGTGCGAGTGCTTTGCCCGAGGGTGTCAAATCAAATATCCACTGCTGGTTGGTACAGTACATCACTTCCCCTTGGGGATTCAGAGTGGAAAAAGAGGAAAAAGGGGGGGGGGGGGTTAAATACAACAAATGGAGAAAAACTTTAACAATATCTGATAAGGCTTATCATATACTGTCGTCATATTTATTATGAGCAATGTAGGAGAGAGGAGAGGGAAAAGGAAAAGAAGAAAAAAAAGCAGACAGGTTAATGCTGAGCCTTATAAGACTCACCTGGAACCGTCTCATATCTCTTGGGTTTCCTGCTGTTTTCAAGCAATTCTGATTGCACTTGAGAAAAAATTTTAAGAAGAACCTGGAAAGATAAAGAACCACGTCACTTCTGTTAACCGTAACAAAACAAGTGTTTTTATATTCTGTTTTGAAGTATACATCACAGTGATTTACGTGATGGTGTATCAGTAGACCAGGACTGTAATAATTTATCAATACAGAAACAAAACAAACAAACCCAAACCCTAACAAACAGAAGTTAAAAAAATCAGGTAAAGTACAACCAATGTGACTGTAATCCACTCTGAGCTGGGCTGCTATCTGGTATAAGTCAACATATCTACTCCGATTTATGCCCGTTTTCTCACTGCATGTGTGACCACACGATTTTAGTCTCTTTCTTTATCTCTCCCTTGCATACAAGGTCTTTCTTTTGCTGTCTGAAGGGATTTTCTGTGAAACAATACAGAAGGATAACGTTATTGCAAAAACTACAAAAACCGACAGGGCAACTCTGAAGCAGATAAGCCTTGAAACTACTTAGAATGTATTAAAAAAACAGAAACAAATACAGTTCCCAGAAGAAGCTGATGAGATTTCATCATGACGATGTTTTTAGTTATTAAGATTTCAGTAACTAAAGCAGAGAAGCAGAACTGCCAAAAGTCCGGATTATAATCTTACACAGATTTTGAGAGAGGATAACACAAACACAACCTGAAGTAATACATGACAGCTCATGCTGTCCAAGCAGATAAACCTATTAACATTGTACAAAGTTCTCGAGCCAATTATTTTTGCCCTGTCACATATGCCTATCTTTATGTGTTATTATTCTGTAGAGTTTAGCTTGTCATGTACACAAGTTGAATCTTCAGCATGCTTGATTGGCTTACCCAGCACTATGCACTAGAGCATATAGATTTTACAGTTTAGAAATACTAGGCAGGCATTTTTCTGTAACCTTTTCCACAAAATTTTGCGTCAAATCCAGGGAACAGAGGATTCATCCCTTTGTTATCTCATTAATCTGGTTAAATTTGTGAATTTCAGAGGTAAAGAAACTACACGAAAAATCATAGTTGTTGGATTAAAAACCAAACAAGCATGTCTTCAAAATTCAGACATAACAGGCAAGAAATTTTTTGGCATCCTCTATCGCAAGTGAAAATATTTTCTGTGATTCTTTCTGTTTCCATTTGTCGGACAAAATGGGTTTAACTGCAACAATTAAAGCTAAAAAAAAAAAAAAAATCAAAGACTTGAAAATAGATTTAGAAGGAAAAAGACTTGGATTTAAAAAAAAAAAATAGTTGAAGAATTGATTTAGAATACAAAGAACTATTTATTTATTTATTTCTCTTGCTGAGTGCTTTCCTTAAAAAAAAAAAAAAAAAAATCCGCTTTTGCAGTAAGTTAAAGTCCCAGGTGAGCCAGGCCTATTTCCCTTTCTGTTACTATGACAACGATTTTTTACCGCAGTCCCTAAGTCCCTTCAGAACTCACACATTCATGCCTTGAATTAGAACTTTAAAGGAGAAAGATGTATATTTCCTAGGGTTTACCAACAACAACAACCAAAATAGTCCTAATGCAAGACAATAAAGCAGAAATCCACTCTCCCTTGTTATTGCTACTTTCTTTGCACCAGTTACATCGCGGTACTTCTCTTCCATCTGCCCCAAACATACAAAGAAATATCGAAGGATCTGATCCATTTGTGTTGCCTGAACAAACAAACCCCTTCAAAAACCTCACGACAATTGAACCCACAACCCCCCCCAGATAACGTCATATAAAATGACTGTCACAAAATACATCCTTCCAGTGAGCTTTTTAAATTAAAACGGTCCTTTTTTTCCTTAAATCTCTCACAAACATTTTAAAAATATCTAAAATATTTATTTTCTCTGTGTGTGCATTTTGCAGACTGTTATTTTTATCGCCATCGTTCCTTCTCATTTATGGCTTAAAGAGCTCACTGGTTCTTCTTGTGGCACAGCTTAGGGTGAAAGTACAGCGTCCTGCTGCGGTCTCTCTTCACGTTGGCATTCAGGTTCAGTGGGAGAGATGTGTCGGTGCTCGGCTGTCAGAGGGCAACTTCTGTGAACACAGCCCTGGTCACCTCCTTGTACTCTGAACTAAAAATCCTACAGAACTTCATGCCTCAGGAGTAGCACTGAGTGAATATATTCTATCAAATAAGTCTTATTGACTCCTCATGCTAAAACCTGTGACCTCTTTTATTTGAATGATTCGGTAAGCAAGATTTTATCTGTATGAATGTTTTCAGAAGGAAAAATACTATGCATGCCAGCACACTCAAAGATTCACAGGAGAGCGCGAGCCAGAAATGTTACTCACAAACACTCCTTTTTATCCTGCCCTCTTCTTACAGACACAAAAAAATATTTGCAGATATATAAACAGCTTATGTTACTGAGATCTACCTATGAAAGGAAAAACTGCAGAACGGAACCAAACTATGTAATGAAACCAAGGCAAGTAACTTTACATGAAAATCAATGAGCCACTGGCTAACTGACTATTCTGGAGGATAACTGAAAACAAAAATCCACAAGAAGTTGTTACTTTCAAGGAAAAATAAAAGATCAAATTAATCAAGAGAATGTCCAGTTTCCTTTTTAAAATTTTTAAATGCTTGCATCCCTGTTCATCTAGATGAGAAAAATTATCAACGCCAACTAAAGAATGAAGAAAATCAGAGCAAAGAAAGGTGCCTGTAAGAGAACTCGCTGCATCAGCTGAACTGACTTTGGGAAGAGCTAAGATACTGCAGTACTGTGTGTTACACAAACCCCTAAAAGGCAGATACAGAAAGGTAAAAATTCTAAATGTATGTTTAACAGTATTTGTGACTGAACTCTGCAACACTGCATGGCAATGAACTAAATTCATATTTTCTGCTAAACATCTCCAGAAAATGGGGTTTCAGATCCCCAGCAAATGTAAATCAGCAGCATATGTGAAAATTAACTTGGATTTCAATTAGATCTGTGCTGACTCATACCAACGGGTGTATCGTCTATTAAAAATACACAGACAACAAAACTCTCCTTCTCTCCGAGCTGCCTGCTTCCTACAAGATGCAGAGCATTCTCATCATCCACTGACTGCTTTGCAATAAACAGCATTCACCATGCAAATGCACGGAGCTTTAGGGTATTTAGCCAGGATATTTAACCAACAGCAATTTTGGGAGTATCACTTGAGACAAAGGTGCCTGACTTTCTGGAATTGCTGAGCACCTCAGCTGCTGAAAATTGCGCACCTTTAAGATATCACAAAATGGGCATCAGTAATTCCTCATCTCGCTTTTTAAAGTGCTGGCTTTGGTTTTTAGTACTTAAGCATAGTGGCAGTATTCATAGATATTGCCTGTGCCAAGAGATCTGTAGTTTCTTCGGAGCTCACTGGATATGCTGCACTAAGACAGTTTTCCCTCCCATCACCCTGGATTTAGATTTAGTTTTATTTAGATGCACGCACAAGAATTGTTATCTTTCCTCTAGTTGAACCACATCTCTTTTTCTCCTTTCAGAGTTTCTCCAGTCAAATTTTAGCTGCAACTGGGCGTCTGCATGAAGTATTTGGTAGGTTGTTATATATACATATATATTTTAAATGGTTGCATCTGGGAAAGGCATTAATATTTATTGCAGCATTAGAATAAAAATGACTTGGGGGGAGCAAAGAGGAGGGAAGGTTTAGCACTAAATGAAGCTGATTTAGGGGCAACAGGAGAATTACAGAAAGGCTTTATTAATTTTTTTAAATGAGAACCTTTAGCCAGTTTTTGGCCTTAACCTACACATACATCAAAAAAATAAACGCCAGAATTTAAAAAAATTAGCTCATTTTCATGTTTCTTAGCTGGCCTTTGTTCCTTGCTATGGACAGCATTAGCTATGAGTTTAGCAGATAACTCTGATTCCAGCCAAGCAGAGAGAGCATGGCCCAGTCATCTCATAGATCAACATCTAAGGCCGCTGGGGGAAAACCTAAATACTTTTGAATGACTGCCACTAAAAATTCTGGCATTGCTATAGAAAACCTGATTAACTTAATGCACAGACATAAAATTAATTAAGATATAACTATAGACTTATCTTTTTTTTCCTATTGCCTCTCTCATATAGTCAAGCTTTCTACCTACAGAATGATACACTTGAAAGAAGTCTCCAAAATGCCACCTTAAATATAACTCCCTCTTTTAGGATTTAGAGGGAGCTATTTTAAAAGTTACTGCTCCTCCTACTGCAAGTTACCATCATGCCAAGGAGTTAGGCAGATGAATCATTTAAGTGCCCCTTTTTCACTTCACTACAAAGACAGCTGTGTTATCTCAGCTATTTTTCAGCCATACTATGAGCAATCCTATCTGACTTTGTGGGAAAGCAGACCGGGAGCACTCATACAACCCATAATACAGTTGAGAGACAGCAGAACAAATTCCCCTGCAGAGGACTGTCAATGGACAGTGAGAAAGGGTAAGGGCAAAGTAAGTAAGGTCTCGCATCTCTCAAGCTCTTTCCAAAGCAATTGCTGACCCACACTCCCACCTTGTCTGTGTATGCCTATATTATTAGGTTCTGTACCTACCTGAGGCAACTTAAAAATGTGGCTACAACTAGAAAGCATGTTCCACACCTCTGAGAGTGTTTATCCTCCATCTTGGATGACTGAGAAGAACCTTAATCAAATCCTGTTGGAGTCAGAAAAAAAAAAAATCTTTCTTGTGGCTTCAACAGGACTAGACAGAAGCCCTAAAGAGCAGTCCCACATGCAACAGAAGGTGTAGTTTAAAAAAAAAAAAAAAAAAATCCATTAATGTTTTTTTTAAACTCTGCCTCAAGACCTGGGACTGATTAGTCTCACCACATGGAACCACAGAAATAGATAATATGCTTTGTGCTTTTACAGTGTCATTCTATGGGACTTAAACTTCAATTAATTCTGCCTCACAAAACCCCTCTGCAGCAGGTGGTGTAACTCACCATTTTACAGGCAAAGATGCCAGGGCCTGGAAACTGGGAGGGAATTGCTCCCCATCACATCGCAGGTCTGTCACAGAGGTGGGACTAGGACTCATGATCTCCTGACTCCTGGTTCTACATCTTAACTAACCTTCCTATCCACCTTTTGTGCTTTCTTAAAATACAGGTACAGAATCAAGAGAGATAATATTGTTTTTATCTTCTGAGCAGCCTCTGGATACTCTTTGAAAATATCCCCTGTAAAGCAACTACTGAGATAATCCTGTGTTGTTTGGGTTACTGTAGAATTTGGATTCATGGCCTCAGTCATTTTTTGGCATGAGAACATGCCTACCACCTAGTACGATTATGTTCACCAGCAAATCCTACGATGCTACAACGTAATGAAAATATAAAGATATGGTGGCCTTCTGCTTAAATAATTAAAGTGCTTCCAAAAAGTCACAAAGTGAACAAACAAAAACTAGAACCTGTTGTTATGAATATCTTTGCTCCAGTTAAACAATATTAAGATTAAATATACTATGAACTGCAAAAGTATCATTACCGGCAAGGGCCTAACTCCAACTCCATCAAAGCTAGGAAATTCTGGGATCAGGGTCTCCCATCCTCCCCTCGACTCACCCATGTGTGTCTTGGCATTGCAAACTCTGAGATAAGTGTGGCAAGTAACCCTACCCGATGCCACAGCATGACAAAGTAGAAGGCTTTACTTGAAATTGCGTCCTTTCAAAGGGACTAGGTCAGATTCTGCACATACATGTGAAGGTCAGTGTTTAAAATCAATTAATTGCATTTATTTGATATCATCATCTTGATTTTAATGAATACCATGGTAGAAGACTTCTTTATAATCTGAATATTTATCTCTGGAGTAATTTCTTTCTATTATGTCAGTATGTATTATTAGGGAGCTGATGAGAAAATTTCCTGCTCTTTTCCAGCAGTTATAGTCAATGTGGGATCAGGCATTGCACAAAGGCATTCTAAATGAACACACAACTTAGACTGTGTGAGATATGAGTGAGGTTATTACAATAATCCAGAGTATTTATATGATACTCCACAAACAGCAGCTAATTAATCTTCACAAAACTCCTGTGCATAAAGTGTGAACCCAGTTTAACAAATGTGAAAACCAACATATGTAGGTCAAAAGACTTTTCTGAGTTTGTCAGAGATTTACTGTGAGAGAAGGGAGCAGGAGTCAGGTGATACGAGGTCCCAAGCCTAGGCCAGGAGAAGAGAAGTTGGCTGTTCACTTGTCACTTGTTTTTTAATAGAAAGACTCCAGCTGCACCAAAAACCACACATGAGCATTATGCCTGCTACTCCTGCCCCCAACAACATCCTCGCTTCCTGACGGAAAAACGAGAAGCACTTCTCTACCCTCTTGCCTTAATTCAAAGTAATTCCTTCAGTTATGGGACCAGCAATCCGGTTAGACTTCTCTACAGCTCCACGCTTCTGCACACAGAGGACAACCAGACTGTGCAAGAGAATTGCTCAGCCTGGCATGAGAGATGAGTTAGATGTATGCAAGCCTAAGGGAGACAGAGTAAGTAATCTTTTGAGGTCCCTTCCTCATAAATGTCTATGATTCTTATCTTTACGCTTCCACCTATACTTTCTGCCACATGCAGGCCCTTACATTGCCATTACATCTTCCTCCTCATCTCACCTCTCTGATTGTCTCTCAAGCTTCTAGGCACTGATCCTGACCCCTTTCTACAGGAATTTTTTTCCTGCGCTCTACATTTCTTTTCCAGCTTTGAAATAGATGCTTGCCAAGGTAAAGTCCACTTCTGCAGAGGTCTAAAGAGCACAGTTCAGGAGTAACTGCACTGATGTTAGCAGAATTGTAATGGCAAAAGTGAAGCCGGCTTCAAGATGTGAGGCTTTTGTGTATTTGTACTTGTTTTATTAATTCAAGGTGGTTTGGACCAAAATCTACAGGACACAAATATCCTTTGCACTGAGGAGAGTCTAGGTCAGAAGTTTTCTGTTTAGGCCCATCTTTATTATTAAATTAATATTTAATCAATCAATATCAGCATGCTCATTCCAAGATGCTCGCAATGCAAAGCATATGAAGACATGCAGATCAGATAAGTGTAATAGAGAACAGGTGGAATTAGTGCTTTTATTTTAAAAAAGGAGAAAAGCTCAAAAAGGATTTTTAAATGCCACAAGACATTGTATCCCTCAAATAAATTGGAAACATCAGATAATTTTAAGTATCAAAACAATTCAGTTTTCCAAGGCTAACAGTCCAGTATCATTCACCAACATCTACTGTTCAACATCCTGCTTGCTTTCTCCCACACTTAGTCAATCACTCCAATTTAGATTTTAAGTTTAAAGTTTAAGTTTTGATGTGGGACCATTATTTAGGGCCTCTTTTTCTTTGCCTAGCATCAGACCTGAAACACCACCTGGAAACACTATGGGAAGGCAGAAGACTATTAGTATTAAGTGTCTGATTTGTACAGCCTCTGACCCCTTGTAGCACTGAGGTCAGAAAAGCTAACACTAGAGATGGATGTGAAAATGGAACAAAAAAAGGTTAGTGATTCAGCTAAGGCAGGCCGACAGTTTAGACTATCTTAAAAGTCAGCCTTAAAATTAAAGGATGGCAGCACCCATCTTAACACTGCTTGTAATTATGATTTGTTTGCCATGCCAAGAGGTCCTCCTAATCACACTCGGGAAAGGAACACTCTATGCAATGTATTAAAGATGATACAGGACGAAAGTACTGGTATCCTGTATTTCAGGTGGATCAAGAAAGAACATTGCACCTTCAGTCCACAGCGATGGTTGGAGCTGAATTCATGTCTGACTCCCAGTCTCATGCCTTAACCATAGGACAATTCTTCCTCAAATATCCCATTTCTCTGCAGCTGAGAACATCGTATTTCTCTCTGCCCTGTATCTACTGGCTTTTAAGAGCTTAGTTTCCAAACTAATATTAACTGAATGTAAACCTGCAATATGTCATCCAACCCCAAAACATGTCAGTAAACTTGATATTTACATTCTGTACATTTTCTGGCTTCTGCACAATTTCCATCTCTAAAGTAGATTCTGTTCCAGTCTTTCTGAGCAGCAGCAGACACACACATCCACAACTGCAATTCACACTCATTTGGTAAATGCTTATTCTGTCTTGCAAAGTGATCCCATTTTCAAGAAACAAGGGTTGGGGGAGAGTGCACTGCCAGTTATACAGACAGTCATTTCTCGGTGCTGAATGCAGTTATTTGGCATGGCCACATTTGCTAGGAAAAAAAAAATCTCCAAGGAAAACCTCCTTGTTTGTGCACTCTGATGAAAACCTGACACCATTAATGAAAATAATAATTGAACTCTATGGGTTCGAATTGAAAATGAAACACAACACTAACAGCGTGTTTGTAATTGCAATTGTTTTCCAAAAAGTCTTCAGAGGACTCTTTGCAATCTGAACAGTTCCCCTTTTCCTTTGGGTTTTCCTCCTTCCTCCCACACCAAAACTTTCCAGTAACTTAGAAGACAATGGCTAAAAGCTTATTTATACTGTAAGATCCATGTTATTCATGCCATTTGGCACAGGACCAAATGCCATAGCATAATCAAAAGTCAATAGGCAGGGAGGTAATAGAGTAGAGGATTGGGCTGACGGGCTGTTGAAAGGGACGTTCAGATAATATTCCCTGGTTTATTACAGTATCTATGGGCTCCAACTGTGCTAAGCACTGCACAGTCACATTGTGAAATTGTTAGTGGAGAAAAGATACACGAAGGACAGGAGGAAAGGCAGGCTTTTATGCACATTTCACCGATGGAGAAGTCAAGGCACGTAGAAATTAAGTGACTTGCCCCATAGCATAGATCAAGTTGCTCTTCCAGCCAAGAACCACATACCAGTCCTGCAAGTCCATGTTTGTGATTTTACTGGTTCTTTTTAATTGTGACAAAAATTTCATAAAGCTCATTGCCTTAGAACATAACACCCGGCTGGATTTTTAAAACACGGCCAAATTCTTCTTCATCACACTCATCTCAGCCTCAGCAGTACACACATGGTTTGGTGCTGGACTATATCACACAAACAGGCCTGCTGATGCTCTGCAATACTGGTTAAGTCTATTCATTCTTTGGTATCACTTTGTCCTTATAACTCTACACAGGTGCAAATTTAACTCAAGTTCTACTTTGCAAAACCTATGGATCCCAGAAAAGGCTTACATAGGTGTTAAATGAGCACAGAATCCGATCCCCATTCATTTTTGTTCCATACTCAGAGAAACCGAGAAACCTACGATTCCTGTATCTTTTGACTCGTCTATTCTCTTACCCCATCGCTCTCAAAAAATATCTGTCTATTGAGCCATGCTAGGCTGAACAGTGAGCACCAATTACACCAATGGCCTTTTTGCTGCTGATGGGTCTGCTGGTTTTTACTATTTCTGCCAGATGGCAGAGGCCAGCACATAAAAACTCTCTACCCTGCAGTTAATGCAGAACTTGGTAATAACTTTCGTGTGACTCCAAGGGATCAGAAAGTTGCGCTGATGCAAACGTTAGAGACGGAACCAAGGTTAGGCACCTATTTTACACCTGCCAGAGTGGATATCACTCAGCTGAAAGCTCTCACTCATTTATGAAGGCAAGAGTATTGCCTGTCCCTAAACTGTTTTTGTATAGAATGAACATGCATTCATTTGCTAAAAAGGCAAATTTACATCCCAGCAACTTGGGTCCATACACATTTTGCCTACTCTCTTTTCTGAGGTCTATTCAGTTGGTAGATTTGCACCTATTGTACTTCTGGGTCTAGTCACAGATGACCTTGAATCTGAACATTGGTGTAACATTATATTCCTATGACAGATTTATAGATTGGCAGATAGGGGTGCATTCAGTGCATTCCTTCCCTAAGACAGGACAGCATCCAATGTTTGTTAGCATCATTAAACTAAAACTGACTTTTCACCTGCTCCCATACCATATGCAGCTGCAAATTTTTAAATTAAACTATGAAGCCATGCATAAATTTACATATATTACAGACTAGCCTCTCCATTTAACATGCAAATGTACTCCAATGTTTCAGAACACCTTCTGTCGCTAATTAATTTGCTGAATTATAATTAGACTAATCCTGCATAATTAATAAGCACAGATTTTTTTTTAATTTCTAAGCAGCTTGATGAGATCATTCACTTCCTTCTATAAACTGCTAAGTAACTGTTAAAAAAAATCTGGAAAGAACATATGTGAAAAGGTATGTTTGATGTCGCATACAAATTTAAACTAGCGGGCGAGCTTCAAGAAAGTCAAGATTAATATAGGTATACGGCTGAAGCAAAGAGACCGTCAACGCATTATTTTCAGGGGCAAGGACCAAGATCTTCTGTCTATTTTATTCCTTTTGCTTTTACCCATCGGACCTTCCAAGATCATAGACTGAGACAGAAAAGGATTACAGAACCGTATGTAGCATTAGGAGATGTTATGATATTAACACACCGTTGTATATCAAAACACTCTCCCTGTACATGCTGTGTGTGGATAAGCTCCTTTGATGGTATTTGGAATTGTTTTCATTTCGGCTGCCAAAACCAACGGAGATCATTCTAGTGAAACAATTAAGTGCTATTAGCACTGGATTCATTCTCTAATGATTAAAATGAAGGGTCTTGCTTTAATGTTGAAGAGCTTGGATTCAGAGAAATATGCATACCAATACATTTTTTAAAATGTGCAGTGTTACAGGCTGTAGACTAGGGAGTCTACTCCTGATGCACAAAGCAGCCCTTGTGCATGAAACAGCCAAGTCCTAAGATCTCACCCAGCAATTTAATCGTGCAAAGAAAGAGGGAAAGAGCATCCAGAATATCACAGGATATTTTGCAAACAAGAATGCAAACAATAACATGAGTGTATTACATTTATAAACTTCTACACACACTGTCTGTAATCTCATTTGCTAATTACTGTATTTATTTATATACTTTTTGATGTATATTTCAGCTCTATTGCTAACATCCTTGTTTAGTCTTCACTTCAATCTTTCTCAAATGCAGCACCCACCAATATCACTGGGTGTTTGCTTCAATTGAGAGTAAGCAAAATCTGGAACAAGACCTCACAATTCAACCCAAACAAAGGAAGCAAGAAGAAAAAAATGAATTCCTATACTAGGAGATTGCTGAACCACTGAAAGCCTTCAAGTGTGGCTTGTCTACTACAAACAATATATATAAAATACTTAGCAGACACTTCTGCCTGAAGTCTCTGTTGTTTTTTTATTAATTTGGACAAGTGCCCTTCTTCAAATAAATATATTGTTTAAGTTGACTTGGGTTCTGTATATCCATGCATAAATAGAAAATGTAAAAGGGACCCAGCTTACACAGGACAGGTTCTCGGCACTGTACGCTAACCAAGCCACTTTCTAGTATTTCCTACTGGACAGTCAATGGGAAATCACTTTGTTTTTTAAAGAAAGCAAAAGCAACAACTTTTTTGCCCAAGGAAGAGTGGAAATTATCCTGCTGTGCTTTAACTCTTTGTAGACCTCCTCAGAAAAGATAGGTGCTTGTGAATGGCACATGTTTAACAAAGACCTCTCTTTAGGATAAGAAACACCATCTCAAAATTAAAAATACAGAAGAATTGCACACTTGGAATCCTGACCACTCACAAAGCATAGCAATACCAGGAGACCTATTCGTTGCAGCACATTACCATGGGATGAAAGGACTCCAAACACGGAATAGCTCTTATAACAATTCTGTGTAACATACCTACAGACAGCCCCAATATACATTGTTTTCCTAATAGCCACTGAACATATCACCAGATGACAAGGGAACCTAAGAGGAACAAAATGAGTAATATAAACAGAAAACATCCTTCTGTCTCATACATCTCTATTTCTTGTCTTCCTATGCCACAGTTCAGCAGAAAGAAAAGATGTAATGAGTTTAAAAAAAAAAAAAAAATACAGGACTGGGTCTGTATTTTTCCTCTCCTCGTTTCTGCCTGCACCTCATTTTGAACCACGGATGAATTGGCCCAAAGATATATAGGTCACATGGCTGAGGCAGAAATAGAATCTGCATCTCCAGAGCCACAGTGCTGGGTACATGAGCGAGTCACTGAAATTATTTAAAGCTCTTCTTCTTTTGTCAGAATGAGATACTTTGCAGCCACAGCATATGGCCAAAACCAAATGTCAGCATCCACATCTTTCAGAAGATTTCTGATGTCCAGGGCTTCCTACCATTTCGCAATTCTTTGACCATGGAATTTGCCAATACTGATATGCTTTTGCACTTGTTGTTTCTACTCCTGAAAAAAGATCACATATGTGCATGTATGCCTATGTAGAGAGAGATAATTTTGCTTTAAAGAGAAAAATTCTGAACTCTGAAACCCACCTTTTTCTATGTTTTAGCATAGCACCTCCTCAGAAATCAACTAATTTTCTAAAGGAAAAGAGTTAACATTTTAGACATATATGCACCATCTTGTATTTATGAGGAATATGAAAATTTCTAGTGTGCAGCAAATTAATACATTTAAAATGATTCCACCTTTCACAGCAAACATTTCATTCATCTCTGCTTACTAGCCTCCAAATTTAATTAACCTTTTCAGTACCCTTTGATGTAGCACATATGTGCCAGAGGCCAAAAAAGAAGCAACATTTTGGGGTATGAACTCTGTTAATTGGCAATGGGTGAGCCTCAAATAAGACAGCAGTTTAATTTGAAGAACCACCCCACAGTGTCTTTCCAGGACCTTAATACGGGGCTGCAGTGAAAGTGCAGGGTGGTGGTGAGCAGGACACGGGCAAATCTACTTCCCTTCACTTTAGTATCTCTGCAGGGGTTGACACTCAAGGGGACTTGACTTTGCCTGTTTTGACTCCTCAGTTATTTCAGGGCAACTGTCTTACCTAAGAAGTTATGATGATTATGAAGATACACAGCAAGATAAGATATGTTTTCAGTGGGCTCAGTATGAAGCCCTTTAGAAAAAACACTGTATTAAGTCACACTGTACTAAAAACTCTGTACTGAGCTGCACATCTCCGGAATCCAATGGGTCCAAACACCGGCATGCAATTTCTCTGGGCTCACAATTCAAAACCGTGACTATACATGCACACCCCACACACAAGCTCAAAGCACAGGCTTCATGCAAGAAGAGCCACTTGGTGCAACTGCACACAGCGTCAAGCCTCAGTGTTCAACAGCAGCCTGGATTTTCATGAAATATATCACAAAAGCCATGCTCCTTTAAAGAGTCTTAGATTGGGCACCCAGAAATCAAGACAAGGTAAAATTCAAACACTTGGGCAATCAGTTCGCTATAAACTCATGGCTGCAGCAAGTTATTTTGCCTCTGGCAAATACTTTATGCTACAGAAGAAATTGCTTCTCTTCACTCCATCCCTCTCTCTCTCACATGCGCATACACAGACGCACCCCAAGTTGACTGTGCAGTGATGTTAACAGGAGAGGAAAATTGCTTCCTGACCTTTCCAGTGATCAATTTACACCCTGAAGCATGAGATTGGTTTCATTTTCGTGTGTATATGTAATACCTATTCCCACATCACTTCAGACAATGCAAAATTTGCCGTTCACTTGAGCGGGTGCACATGTTCAGATCTGGTTTTAGCGGTGGCCTCCTTCAAGGCACCTATCTGCTAAGTGAGCTATTCCTTTTGCACAGCGATCGGTGCCCATGCTTTTGTGGTGAAGGTCATACTTTTGATTTCCCCCTTGATCACTACAGCATCTCTCTGTGTATATTCATAAAGTTGTTAGAGAGCTTTGTGTTCAGCTACAGAGCCCGAACCCTCTGGCTAGAGCAAAATACATTCCCGGGGCTTCTGTAAGAGATCCTAAGTTAACACTTCGTAATTTCAGCTCCCGACCTTCCACCTAGTGAAAGCAAACAAGGCTTGTAAAACGTACCAAACGCAAAAAGCAAATATCTGATTACTGGGCCTCTTCACATGCCAGATACAGACCTGGCTTTGGACTGCATGCCCTTGAGGGGAATTGCAGGAGGCTGCAGAACGTGGACAGTCTGGGACCAGCTCTTGACTGACCAAACTTTCTATCCCTCCATCCAGCTTCTGATCACATGACTCAAGCCAATAATTAATAAATACCCTGTGTAACCAATAGCTTCCTATGCCTGACCGGCGTGGTCATTCACACACTGGGTTGTTTGTACTTGTTTTTAATCTCATTATGGTAAGACTTCTGCAATGCTCTGCTTTAGGAGTAGACTAATGAGCTTGTGTGAGGGCTCCAGATGTTTCCAAATGCAGCGACTATGACCTGTATTCTTCATTCACTTCAAATTCTAATATTCTTCCCTGATTTGTGGAGATCATAGGGACAGATTCAACTTGATGCTTAAGGAGACATTGCAAAAGCCAGATATGAGGCTCTTTCAAGAGTTTGGCAGTGTTAAAGCTGGATACAAACCCCATACTTAACTGACTTTGAAAGACTTCTCAGGAAGAAAATCCAATCCGCTTTATCTCTTGGAGACGTACAACATATTTTTATGCATACGTATTACATGTTTTATATGCTCCAACTGCAGGCATACACACATCCATGCAGAGCATAGATTTTAAGCCGACAGTTGGCTTATTGATTGGAAAATGTTCATGTTCTGATACTTTAAATCACAAGGTATCGTTCCAGATGCATCATCATAATGTGCTTTCTACTGAAAAAAGTCTCTTGGCAGTTGCCAACTTTAGGACTTCCTGCCCATGTCCCTGGTGCACCAAGAGGCTGATGTGTGCAGTGAATTTTGAATTTTTTCCTTCTCAAGTTCTCCTGCAGTCATAATTTCTGAAGAAAAGTTTTAGAGTGCATGCAACATTTGCTGAATGTTTTTTTCATTTATTTAATCCAGATGTTTGCATTTTAAATAATTGAAAAGCTGCTATGGTAAATAGACATCAAGGGAGGCTAATGGGAGTAGCACTGTCATTAGAAAGAACTTGCATGATGAGACATTAGACTAAGGAGTCAGTCCCTACAGTGTCAGGACAGGTTATAGGAATGAAGGCATGTAGCTTGTTGAAAAACATTACACATCAATGCAAGACCATCCATGACACTTAAAGAGACTGCTGAGCAAGGTTTAACACAAATTACACAGAACTTGTAATGAAAAGTACACTGTGAGCTTTCTCATTATAAAAGCTTATATTTCTTCATATGGTTTGATTTAGTTGCACACAAAAATAAAATTAAAAAAAAAATTAAAAGGGATTATTTCCACTTCTCCACTTTGTAGACCCATTCACTAAGCTCATTTAACAGCAAGGGTGGTTTCTGAAGGTCCCTAATGGAGTACTGGAGTTGCTGCATAACTTTATTGTAAGTAGGGTTGTTTTGATTTAAGATTTTGAGACTGACAGTGCAATTTTCAGTCTGAGGGTACCTTCTTAAAGCACTGCGAAGTTGCAGCTTGACTGTTCAGCTGTCCTAATTTGTTAAACTCTTGTTCCATCTTAATTTGAACCTCCTAAAAATCAGCCTTAACCTCACTTAAGTCAAGGCAGCTCAAATGGAAGTAAGATTATATGCAGGCTTGCAGTAGCTTTGTTAAACTGATTTTTTAAAATCACTTCTTAAATTACAGTCCTAAAACTGAGGATGGTGACCAGTCTTGTGATCGCTGAACTTTCTCGGATTCCTTCCAGTTATTTTCCCTAAAATTTTTATAAAATACTTGCAGCCATATCTCAGCTGTGTAAACCAACACAGAGTTGTTACACAGTTATAATGATTTGAACCAGGTAAAGATTTGCTCCATGGAAGTCAGCTACCATATATTCCCTCCCCCCTCATGGCACAACTGTGTTTTCCCCCAATGTGCAAAAAGATCGTAATGGCTCCACATCGTGATGTAATCCCTTGTAAAGGCTCCTTTGGAGCTGTTAAGAAGTATCTACTGAAATATCTATGGAACAGTTATTTTACAGGAGTTATGGTCCACTGGGCCCCAAATCCATCTTTTGTAAGGAGCTGTCAGGAGAGAAGAACGTGCTCCATAAAAGACCAGAAGATTTCCAAAGATGTTTTTCTCTACCAAGAAAATTAACTTTGCAAAGTTTCTTCATGCATAAATGTATAATTACATCTCTGATGAATGCTATGAAGTTGAATAGCATCCGATAAACCGTTCTGACTTGGGTTTCCACTGTGACCGCCAGCATATGCTTCTTAAAGGGCCTGTATATGAACTGTGCATCATTGTTTCAATAACACAATTACAGTAACATTTGCCGTGTAAATTCTTATGGCGAAAAATTAAGTTTAATACTGAAATTTAGGGTTAAGCGACTTTACATAGCTTACAGACACTAATTTCAGCAAAATGTGTTTTCCTGGGCACCCAGAAGAAAAATGTTGCATCTCTTTCTAGAAGATCAGGATTTACTACAGAGATCAGCTAGAAGACTTGCACATCTTAATATACATGCTAAAAAGATGTGCCATAGCTTTGAAGCTCTTGGGGTTTAAATCTACTAATCACACTCATAAGGAATCATCAAACCAATGAATGTCAAGGCAGAAACTCTGATCTCTGCCAGGACACTTAGAGAGTTTTAGATGATTAATCAGTTGCTCTAATAATAGATCCCTCCCTTCTCTACTCCCCCTTTCCCTCTCCTCTCTGCCTTCCAAAAAAAAAAAAAAAATTAGTCAACAATTTTAGTTTAAATTCTGGTTTTGCAATAATTCAGTGAATGCCAACATAATTTTTTGTTGCTTAATTAGACTACCAATTTGGAGAACAGCTTAGGAAAACATTCACTATAATTCTCGAAGTGAGGCATTAGAAACCATTTAATCTGTCCTATGTAATTACTTTGTCCTTATCTATTAGTAAGTAAAATAGTAGGGGGAAAGCGTCTTTTACACACAACAGAGAGTTTCTTTCTAATAAAAAAAGACTGCTCTTTTTTTTTTTACTTATTGAGTAAGCTTATATTCCTGAGCACCTGAGCAAAAATAATAGTGCAGTTATTATGTTTGGCAATGTTTTTACTTTAGCATAGAAAATGACAAAACTTTGAAAAAAGTGAAATTGTTTTTCTAAAGGGCTTTTCCTCTACCATTCTCTGCCACGGTTTGGTTTGGCTCAGCATGACTATGAATACCATTGTAAGAGGCTAGACTGGCAAGCTGAGCTGGCTAACAGTTGGGGACTTGTGAACATCTTTCCCTCTTAATGACAGAAATTATTTTTACTAAGAGACTATCCAAAACGTTTAAAGAGGGATCAGGGCCTCACTGTCCCAGCAGTTATAAAAGACCAGGAGACAGAACAGTCCCTTTCCTGAGCCTCTAGGGATCTAACAATGAGGGGAAATTGGTTCCAATACCTTGCTTCGATCCAACAAAAGTTTTTGTTTTACAAAAAAATATTCCCATCTCAGAGCATTTGCAGCTCAGTCGTTAGAGCCTGCAGCTGAAATCAGAAGTTCTAAGTGAAGCTGACTATAAGTTGTTATTCAAAAACAAAACTCTCCTGTTTAATAAACTCTCCTGGTTTCTTAGAACCAATCCTCTCACCATGAGCATTTTGTTCCTTTTTTGGGTGGGAGGGTGGTTTTCATTTTCCTACAGCATCCTGTAGGGAACTCCCTGTTTGGTCTAAACTTTGGGCTAATGTTGCAAACTCTGCCTGTCGCAGCCTTAATGTGAATCTACCCATTTAATTAGCATCCCCAGCGGTAGTTAATATTGTTTTTGTAATAGCTGTTTACAAGAACAAATCCAACTCTGACAAACAGTACCACCCCAGCTTAATTTCAAGCAGTCTTACTTGAAGTTAGCAGGAATTCTTTGATCACTGAAGTAAGACTTAATATTCTACTGTAGCCAGGGTTGTGTGAGTTCTGATATCTGCGAGCTCCAGTGCATATGCCCTGCAAACATAACGATCACCCCAAACTTTGCTCTACATTATGTTATCCCCTATGAATCACAGGAAAAGAATAGATCTGACCATAAAAGAGTAGCACTTGGAAGAAAGTAGGATGGCATTCATGATTCAGAGCTTTTGTAATAGGAATTTGTTTGATAATCCTGGAGATCAAGGATTTGTAAACATCCTAAAGATCATCACAGCACAGTTCAAAGCTATGCATACTTCCCAGACTTACACGGTCCAGCAATCCTCAGTACCTCCTCGGGGACAGTCAAGAACACAGCCTGTTACTATACTTTCATGTGCATTCTCATGGTCAGATAGATAGTACCCACTAATACGCACCAAGCCTTGCCCTCCTTGGCCTAGTTGAACTTCTCAACAGACAGAAAATGATTGTACAACGGGGGAAGTCTGAGACAAAACTCTCAGGCAAAAGGTACTTGAAAAGAGATGAGTAACAACAATTGCATTCACTAGAGACTGAGAATTGCTACCTAAGGGGTGAAATGGTCCAGTCTGCAGAGTATTCTTGATTATGTAACACCAATAGATGCATGAGAGTGCGTATTTTTTTTTTAGGTCATATGACAGAAGACTATATACATATGTGAGCAAAAAAAGCGGTGATTGCTCATACAAGCGCTGAACCATGCTCCACTTACAACTGTTTATCATGAGCGTAATGAGCTCAGAACTTTCCTTTAATTTACAGTTCAAACTCAAGACCTGAGAAAGTTGGGCTTCCAGGAGATCGCAGTGTACTTGAAATCTCAAAACTAAGTAATGGTAAGGATTTCTTCCAAAAAGTACTCCTACTGCCATTAACACACACACAGGAAAAGCTGCTGTAGTACTTGGCATCCACCAGCATTTCACGTGTACCTCAGAGCTAAGCACAGGCTAGCCAAGGTTTGCAGAAGTGCCCAGTGATTCTATATTGAGTGCCCAGTTTGAGACATCTTCAGAGGAGCCTAATTTTTTCCAAGTACTGATGACCGGCCTCTTCAGTGTCTTAAATTTAAGATCCAACATTTCCAGACACTTTTACCCCATATTTTTGTGGCTGTTACCAGAAGAGTTCATTTTATTACTCAAAGACACTGAATTTTTGTGTGTGTGTGTATGCAAAGAGAGAGGCTTAGAGGGTTAAGAGATATAAATCACTTCAAATTGCTACTGTAATAAATGTGGACAAAAGAATAAAATTTGTCACCAACCTAATATTACCATCAATGTTTTGTCTAGCTACATTCCTTCCAATTTAAAAACAGTTCAATACCCCTTTTACCTTCAAGTAGCAGCACTTAATAAACAGTGATGGATGCTTTTTATTCCCTTTCCCCCCTTCCTCCTATTCCAGGCTTTCCTATGTCTTTTACAAGGGGATTGTTTAGCTTGGGGGAAATGTAGATCCTCCATCTTTCTTGCATTGACATGCATCCCTCAAGGAATGACGACCATATTTAATTCATAACCCCCGTTGGCTACACAAACATACAACTTCCCATCAATTAGGCAACACAGAGATGCTGTTAAAAATCAATGAGCTTATTATTAAATATATTTTCTTTTCATGTAACAATAATAGTTACTGCTTCTCCATTGTTATAGCTGTAATAGCAACTGGTTAAGCAGCTCTAAAAAAAGGGGGCTGATTGCTTTTTGATCAGCCGGTGTAATATCAGAGTATCAGAACAACGTTGTCCTTGCTGTACTTCTTGACACAGATGCTGAAGGATAAAGGTGACAAAAAGTGACCAAATGGATGCTTCTTGAATAAAATCATCTAGTATGAGTGGAACACAGCAGTTACTGAATATTTACCTGATTTTCATAGCCATACACAGAGATTCATAGAAGTACAGGGCACCGAACATCCATCACACACCAGACCCATCAAAACACAGATAGGCTCATATTTGTGTTTTCACTGTGGTGTGTTTATTAGAAATTATTTGGATATTTTGACACATGCCACTACTGAGGGAGCTCCCTGCCTACAACAGAGATGTAAAGTCTGTGCCAGCTCATGCAAAGGTTAAAAAAAATTCCACACAGACACACACAAAAACCCACAGTGCACAGATTTTGGCAAGTACATCATATGCTGTCTGGCCACAGCTGATCTGAAGCGAGTCCCCTGTAATTATGGGAGAAGGTGGAACAGGTTTCCTGCTAATTGGAAAATTCTGCAAATGGCACCACTGAAGTAAATTGACAGTCGTTAGAATATTAGCAAAATGAGGGAACTGATTAGGAAAAAGCTCAGATGTGGACTTTTTTTTTTTTTTTTTTTTAAATAGTGCCTGAATCTACCAACAAATTGATAACAAAAGCTGAACTTACCAATAACAGCTGTTATTTGACCTGGAAGCAAATATACTTCTGCATATATGCATACACCCATGCATAGGTACTACATACATATACCCACACACACGCGTATAAATGTATTAAGCACATAAACACACCCATACACATATTATTCCTGTCACACTTCTCACATTAAGACAGACACACAGAATGTTTGTTAACTTTTTAGAAAATACATATTTTCCCAAAATATTTACATGCAGTAGGGGAGAAAAGCTGCATTTAAGAATACCATCAAGAGGCATGTTCTAATGAAACTGTACTCACTTTATCCTTCAAACAAATCTTGCAAGATATTTGTTTACATCCTTAAATCTTTAAGTGATTTGTTCCTAGGGGAAGCTGGATTTCTATTGTAAATTTGTTCTTGATTGACTGCTGTTGAGAATTCTAGTAGCAACTTCTCTTCGTGTTTTAAACTGTACAGGAAGCACAAAGTGGGATTTGGCCACGACTTTGGCCATCCATCAACACTTCGGTATTTGTATTCATTATTTTTCAGTTACTAAGAGCAAGGGAAAAGCAGACGTGAGGGGAAAAATAAGACATTCTAATTAGAGACACTCCTACAAATACCATCAAATCCACCTCTCTGTAACTTCATTATGAGTCTCATTTCTTTTCCTACACTCCTCTGTTTAGTCTCAAAATAATCTCTGAGGGCCTGATCCTACCACATTGACTTTATTGGGAGCTCTAACTCTCATAATGCTAACAACTTGTTTTGACACAGAATGAGCTCTCTCTGGTCGCTGAGGCCTCTCATTTCCTACCAGCTGCACCAGTGCAAAAAGATGCTCAGTTGGCCATTGGCTTTAAGGGGGGAGAATGTTGCTTGATTTTTATCTTTTTTTACTTTTAAACAAGCTTAGATACTTATTCCCTTTCTCAGAGAGAAGACCAAAAGATGCTAATATAATTTAGCCAAAGATTCCTGAAAGAAATTCCTCCAAAATCCTGTAAAATTTATTAAAAAGTGAGACGCTATCAGTAGATTAGCGATATTTTTTAAACAATCCAATGGAATTATAGAATAAACATACAACTGACTATGAAATCCTATAGACAGTCTAATAAAACTTCAAGTTATCGTTTCAATAAGACCTTTCCTCGTAACAGCTACCACAGAAATTTTTATTACATCTAAACCAATGCAGACTACGCACGTTCGCTATGAATTTGAGATTACTTTATTCATCCCAGTGATACCATAAACCTAATAAAAACTCTAGCCTAGATGATTATATCACACTAAGAACCAAAATAACTACATAGTATGCTCCATGCCTAACACAGTCTAACCTTGAATTGATTTTAAGTATAACATTTTCAGACTTAAGAGATTTCTCTGTAATGTAGCACTTGTTCCTCTTACTTACACATTTATAACATTTTATTTCCTTCTGTGTGATTTTTATTGTAGGTTTGGTGTGTCTTTTATTGTACTTCACGATTTGGGGGGGATGTTCTTATTCCTATATCTTATTCAGTAACAGAAATATTTATACCTAACATACAATTTTACTTAGAAGAATAAAGAACACAAATAGAACTTTAACAAAGAATGAGGGTTTATAGGCCAGATCCTTAGTTAATTTAAATAAGCATGTGTTTGTGGGCATGGGAGAACCTCAGCTGTACCTCCACATCAGACACAATGGCTTTATAGAGCAATTTCAACAGAATAATATTAGATTTTATATCCTGTTAAAAATCTACAGGACTTGCATAGCGTGATTTTTTTCTGTATATTTTTGGTTGATCTGATTAGCAGACAGCCTACTGTTTGTATTTCAAGTATCCACGTTTATTTTCACATATTTATTTAAACAAATCAGGGAGTCAAAATAATGCCAGATCTAGTCTCTTCATAGTGGTCCCTAGATGACAAGAATACACAGCAATTCCCAGTCCTCATGCTATTTTGGCCACTTCAGCATCTAATATCCTGCCCCAAAGCCAATTCAAATCAATGGACTGATTCTTATCAGCTGCTATGGATTTTGGATCATGTGTTTTGGTGCCAAAATTCAGCTAAATATTTTCTACAGGAGCAGATCTGCATGCTCACAGAGGTAGCTTGAAAACCTACATAGAGCAGCATGCAAAACGGAAGCAGAGAGGGTTCCTTTTAAAAAAATACTAAGAGAGAAAGGACATGAATAAAAAGATATTATGGTTCAGTACGTTATTTTCCTTCCTATTGCTGTAGATGTTGAATGTACTGTCCCAGTTTTCAGCCCCCTCAGAAGGAATTCTCCATAGGTTCAAGAGATACAAAGATCTTCAAGATATTTGCTGTCAGTCTTAAGAGTAGGTGGGATTTGACAGCTTTTATAGGAGTAACTAGACTCCACTACACACAAACCAGGTTTTTCTCTCCCACCTTTCCAGGGTTTTTTCAAGTTTTTGCTTCATTTTCCATTTTTGGTGTGCTCCATTTCCTAGTTTTCGTTCATCCCGACAATTCCGCTTCATGAAAACAAAAGAAGGGAGGCGGGGGAGAAGGGAAGGGGAGGAGGAGAAATCCTATCCAAAATTAAAAAAAAAAAAAAAAAAAAAAGTCCAACCCAGGCAGTTTGTGCCAAATACAGTTAAGGGTGGTTGGGGAGAGGGGGAGGGAAAAAAAAAATAAATGAAAAAATCAAGTCACTTTCAATCAAGTGTCACACCTTTAAATAGTGGTTAAATCTTTGCATTATGCAGCTCATCCCTTTTACAACATGGGGTTCCCGTAGAGAATTCCCTGTTTACACTGGGAATTCCTCCAGGAGAGCATCAATAAAGCTGAACAGATGTCAGGGTGGAATGCCAGCGGCAGTGGCTGTTGTCAGGGGTGGTGGGGAGAGAGTCAGGAAACAATAAGAGGCGGCATCTGCTGCACAAAGCCCTTGCGTGTGGGTCAGGTTTTGCCAGTGTGTTGAGATTCCACCCTCTCCTTTGTCTGGGCACATTGCCTCTCTTGTTCCTGGATGACAGGGGTTGACACATGTCACCCAACCCTATCAGAAAGGCTATTTGTTTGGCTCTTGCATATGCACCAGTGTTTTTGACCTCCTCTGCTTGGAATACATTGAACAACCCTGGAAGGGGGAGGCGGGGAAACCTGGGGGGGGGGGGGGGAGGGGGGCAGGGAACAACAACAAAAAAACACAACAAAAAACCCAACCTCACAGGTCCTCCCTGATACACAATTTCATTATGCACTTTGTGTCCAAAGTGAGGATGGAGATGCCCTTCTTTTAATTAAAAGCGTGATTGATGAAAGTTAACTCACAGGAAAACCCAGGATTTTAAGTACTTCTTAAAGATAAGTCCGCACGAATACTTGAATCAAATTTTGTTTTATAATGAATGTATAAAAAAATGAAAGTTATCAGCCTATCAAGAAGAAAAACAAAACAAAACAAAACAAAAAACCCCCGACCTAAGATTCAGGAGTAAATTACAATATTCAGCCAAAGGACCTGAGCTCCAGTTTGACTGCAAATTTCATCACAACCTTAACTAAAGGCTTACAATAATACAGACTTTTGAAACTCCGTGCCAGAGCTTATACAGGATTTGAACCTCAACATGACTTTGTATTCGGATCTTCTGATGGCTTATATGATAAAAAAAATTAGAGAATTAAAAAATAGTGTAAAAGCAAAAAATATTACATAAATAAGGAGAGCTCTTACTAGCGCTAAATATGAAAACAGGAGGTTGTTGTACGGTAGACAAGCAGTTTGCATAACGGGGTCCCTTCCCCCAAAACTGGTTAATTGTGTATATTTGAAGATCCACAAATAGGATTCTGCCAAAGTCTAGGTACTTACTCTTCAGAAATAATAACAAGAAAATAAGGATAATTTGGTTACCTTTTCCCCTTTACAAAGAACAACTTGTTATTGTACTATCCTTCCCCTCAACTAATATTTCAAAGAATTATTTTAAAATAATCTCTGCTAAAATTAAAAGCTGCCCCAAACAATGTTTACTGTTTTGATTGCCTTTAAAACTCAAATTTCCCTCAAAATAATAAAATACAATTCATAAATAAAAATCGATTATTTTTAAGAAGTGCAGTAAGTCTTCACTAAGAAGTAAACCCTAAGAAGTAATACTTGGTTTTAATTTTAAATTGTCAGGTTAGGAGCTGCAAACAAAGCCCGAAGGCCAGCTTCTCAGCTGACGGAATTCACTCCATTACTGCTATGAAGATCTGCCACTTATGGTCCAAACGGGAACGCTGCAGGCCGTGAAACTAGTTGCAATAAGGTACAGCGCAACAGTGAATGTCGTATAGTCGAGGTTTTTAGCTAAAATGAAATGGTTTGAGCTGAGATTTTCACATCATCTTTTGTCTCCTACTAATATCCTAGCTGTGAAAGGGAGATTTTTTAGAAAACAGAATCTCGAGTTACAGGGAAGGAAAGCCTGATCTTTCATCCGAAGGGATTTAGAGATACGTTACAGACTGGCACTCTGCAACTGTGCAGAGTCAAACCTTTGAACTTTCTTCTCTCCAAATTTCTTCATTATTTTCAGAAGTTCAAAAAAAGAAACACACGCATGCAGAGTTTAGAATTTCTCTCTGACTAAATGCTTAGTTTTCTATGCACATTCTTTTCAAAAAAGAAATCCTACTTTTTTATCTTTATATGCTTCAGAGGTTCAGTGTTTGGGGTGGGGTTTTTTCCCCCATTTGACAATTAGAAATTATTTTTGGCTGCTATGTAGCTAGCAAAGGTTAATTGGTCTTGCTGCTGTAAAATACTGAATTCTGATCACTTGATTAATGAGGTGTCAGAAGCCACAAGTAACCAACACTTTTTTTGAAGGAAAAACACTGAAATAAAATGTACTTTTAAAGATTTAATGTTTCTCCCACTCCTCTTCCGACCATAGAAAAGGCAGCTGTTTCAAAAGCAGTTTTAGTTTTCAGCATGGTCAGAAAAAAATAGAATTAAACCCAAAAATCACTACTGCAAATCAAGTAAGCTTAGAGAGAGAACCCACAAAAATTTTTTGTGGGGTGTAACCCCTTTAATCTCCGAGACCATGAAATGAGAAATTCTTGGGGCCAGGTCTCTGGCTGGCACAAAAGAGTAAAGCAATGCAGTCTTACATGAGCTGCGAGTTGGACCAATCAAGCGTGCAGCGCACAGTTCCTAAATTCCCTACCTGTTTCCTTCACTTCTATTTCCATCATCAATAACAGCACAGAATACATATATTTGGATGAATCCTCAGCTAAAAATCTTTCTTTGGGGAATTTAAATAGACTCCACGCAATTTTCAGGAACATAAGTTTCATGTATATTTGTCTTATGTCTGCAATGAAAAAAAAAATGTGGTAAATAGTATTATGCTCCCATTTGACTCCACTCAGGAGCAAACTGATCCTTCTCTATTTGTGGTATAGATGCACTTTGTCACAATAAACCACTGTATATTATGTTTATATATGTCCTTCAGGCATGTCACAACAGTTTGGCATTCTGAGTTGCTCTACCACTGTGTACATTAAATAGTCATGTAGTTACATTAAACAGTGGGGAGTTCACACTTCACAACCACTCAGTGTTTTAAAACAGATGTGGGCTGTCTGCTGTCAGACTGTAATAGAAAGACTTAGGAGGATCTTGGTGGGAATTTAACCTCCAGATGATTGAACGCTCCCCAGTCTCTTTCCACTAGAGCTCCCCTCCTCCTGGAACCCCAATTTTGAAGGAGGAGGATGTAAATAAATAAATAACTGGGACCTACAACTTTGGTACCACTGAGAGCAGAGCCGGGGAAGGAGGGGGGAGAACGGGCGATTCGGAATTCGGAGTACTTTGTGGCTCAGAATATTTTTGAGTGGGGTGGGCTAGAAAGAGTACCCAGGGATTTACTGACAGGAGAATTTTTGACAGTTGATGGACAGATGAATTCCGTCATGGAAGCGTTAGTCGAAAGCGGCAAGGCCAGATGGAAACTCACAGCTTGTCTTTAATATTAATTTTCTCCCCCCCTCCTCTTCTTTTTTTTCTTTTGCAGGAGATCAGAATTCCCTAATTCCCTAAAATGTTTCAATGCATCTTGAGGTATTATTTTTCCAATGCCTTTACCCACCTACTCTTAATAAGAAGTGCTCCTTTGTGTTAATGTTATTTTTTTCTCTTTCCTCTCTCCTTATTCCCCTGCCCCCCCAAGAGTCAAAAGAAATCAAGGAGAAAGAAAAAAAATAAATCAGTATAGCTACACAGCTGTTAAAAAGTCTGCCTCGGTTAAAATACACATAGATGAGTAATATCTTAACCTTGTACAATATTTTAAAGATACAGATGAATCTGGTATACTTAGCGAGTTTTAGCCACAAAGAAAGAGAACCAAATAAACACCTGAAAGAAATGAACAATCAGGAAGGAAGCCCTAATGACATCATCTATTTTTTAACACAGGAAAAAGCCACAGAAGCCGGAGTGCAACTGTATGTCTCCTTCCAGAGAAGATTTTTCAGCAGTTGCGCAGAAAGAAGTCTCTTTTGATTACAAAAATTTGATACAATAGAGAATCAAATATCAGCCAACATAAGTAACACATTTCTAGATTTTTCTTCCATATTTGTTCACAAGCTTGGCTGTCAGAACATCTCTCTCAAAATCAAAATCAAGTCCCAACATCCCACAGTAGCCCTTCAAAAAAAAAAAAAAAAAGGAAAAAAGAAAAAAAAAAAGAAAAAAAAAATCTTTTAACAGCTTCATTTCCCCAATATATACTTGTGAAACTGATGTAAATAGACAATGATGGTTATACTGAAAAAATTTATGCCACCATCCTCCTTTTCAAAAGTCCTATATTCAGTTGGGAATAAACCATATGGTTCTATCATAATTCAGCATGTAGGATTCTATGGATATTTACTCAGTAGAATTCCAAGAGGAAAGCAATAAATATTTTTTCCAGCTACTCTAGTGAATTAAATAACATAGATGCAAAATTAGAAGATATGTATACAGAAGCGTCAAAAGACCTGTGGAAAGGATCTCCTTCTCCAGAAAACTCACTGGACTAATCTTAAATGTTCGTAACAAAAGGATGCTCATTCTAGCTTTGCAATCTCAGTGAGCAAGTTCAGAGATATTCTCTGGGAACAGCGTTGCTCCAATCTAGCTGCATATTAATAGGCTTGAAGATTATTATTTCACATTGAAATTAGAACATATGCACATCTTGCATATTTGTTTTCTTCTCAATCTTGGTTATGTGCAAACATTTGCAATGTAAGATGACTGATGTGCAGTATGATGCCCTTTTGTAATTGCAGTAATTAAACATTTGGCCAAACTGCTAAAATCAGGGGTGTATGATGGAACTCTAGGTTGGGGGAAGAACAAAACACCACTTTACTGCTGCAGGCACACTCATTTCCAGAGATCTGTTTGATGCAGTACTCAAACAGAAGTAATTGTTTGCACAGAACTTCAACTTCAGCAGAGGTTCCCTGTAACCGGAATTGCAATTTGCACATTACAATCCAAAATTTGGGAAATGTGCAAGGATCACACATAGATGATGCAAGAAATAATTATTCAAATGTAATGTAAGCACCATGCCTAGTTAAAGCATTCTTGCACACGAGCTATGACTGTTTCATCATGCACACAATATCTTTGCATTTTTGCTAGACTGAGACCCCTCCTCATAAGAACAGTTACATTTACTTGCTGCTTCACTCCAGTGTGATTCTGCCCTCCCTGACAACAGATTCCGAATTCAAGAGTTGCAAACCTTCACAAACTTACACTGTGAATTTGAGTTTAAGGGAACAAAACAAGCTAGAAAGAAAACACAACAAGCTAAACTGGATCTGAACCAAAGAGTAGCTCAGACTGTAATATCACATCCCAACGCCCATGGACTGTGAATCTGGAAATGAATCCAAACCTTGTGGCTCAGACACATCCTTATCCACAGCTGCAGTTTTCACATAGTTTCGACACAAAAACAGCAACATTAGCCACCCACGCAGGTCAGGAAGTCCTCTCAACCTTATTAGCAAATCTGGTCCTATTTTGAGTCTGGAAATGTACAATCTTCCTTCTCCAGTCATCACCCTATCAATCGCCCCAACTTACTCAAACTTTTAAGATTTAAAGATTTTTGCCTGTACCGTAACGTGAAGGTTGTGAATTTTGTCCTTCCTCCATTGTTAATAGAGTACAACTGCCAAGAACCTTAATTAGAGATGAGTCCCACTGTGTTACATTTATCCTGTGGGCAACAATCTCACAGATCTATTTAATCAGTAAACTGGGATATCCCTACAAACAAGGTACCACCAAACCAATGGACAATCCCTAGTTAAATGGGAATCTCATCACATACTGTCCTTCAACAAGAGACATCTCAGATCAACGACTGCCCAAACTAAAGCTGTTCATTTTAAGCATGCACGGAAAGATCTGCAATTGTAAAACTGAAACCAATTTTGTCACAGTCAGAATTGCACATGTCTTGGAATAACAGAGCAAGGATCTCAGCTGTGGAAACATTTCTGATTCTGGTCAATGACATAACCTTTCAGTTGCTGATCTAGATACCATTCAGCATTAACAGATCATCCTAAATTAAAAGACTGCTTCTTAACAAACCACTGCTTCTTTGTCAGCAAAGGATTTTTTAATCATAAAATGGGTGATTAAGAAAAGGTGTCTGACCCATCTTCAGCACGGGATACGGTCTGTGGAAAAAGAGAATGAATCAGGAATTATTCCCCTAGAGCACGGCTATTAGACGGGTAACATAACCAAACCTTCATCACCCCTGGTGCAGTGGGCATAACAAGGCAGAGCAGAATCATCAAGCACTGGGAGATGGCCGAGGGGGGGAATTCCCAGAAGAGGTGCCGCAAAGAATCTTCCCCTAAATAGGCCATCTGATCACATAAGGATCAGCAACAAAGTCAGCACTTTGTTCAGATTTCAGCTTAAACTGCTGGTTAAGCCATGTAGACACAGACAGCTTCATGGAGTCTGCATGTAGCTAAACCTTTCATCCTGTGGATCACAGCGACAACTCTTCGCATAGCAAAGGCAATTAAGCTGAACACAATCAGTGTACACAGGGCTCTGGGGTAAAAGCCTCACAGTTGCACAAGTTTTTATGGACAGTATGCACATACCATCTTTTGTTTTAGGGGAGGGGATTCGGTCCTGTTATGCTACCATTTTGAATTCTTCCCATGGGTGCAAAGGACAGTGCCTCAAATTGCTGTGCTTCATCACAGAGATGGCTGCATTTCAGTACTGCTATACATACAGGACTTGAAAGATGACTTTGCAGTTAAGAGGTGTAATATACAGCAACAAACATCATTAACGTACATCTCTTCCCTTGAAGGATCCCAAATTGTTTTTAAACTTCAACGATTGTAAGTTTAAATCAACCCTCCTCATCAAAATGTACCAAAAATAATTTGTTTGCATGGAAGAAAGAAAAATCCCTAAATCCCTATTATCTTTTCCAGTGACAACATCTAAACTGAACTTTCAGGTCTTAGGCTTTAAGGACCAGTAAAAGAATCTGGACAGTGAGCTAGTGACAGACAAAAGGAGGGCTGACAAAAACCCAAACCATTAATTCTGATCCTCACATTATGTAAATTCCAAAGCAATACGCCCAAACAAGTACAAATCTTCTGCATGTAATCCTTCAAAAGCACAAGGTATGCAGCTGCACAGACCTTGTCCCTAATTCCATCACTGGTCGCAGCCACATGGCAGTGGCTACACCCTCGCTGAGCCTTTCTCTCCCAGGCATGGGACGGAGCTTAGCCCCAGGCTAGCCATTGCCTTCCTACTCCCAAGAGTTTCCCATGGGCAGTGGCGAGACAATCAGAACTGTCCAAATGGCAAAACACGGCCTGCACCAACAAGGACCACGAAACAGCTCAGTCCTAATCTCACACCAGTGTTTCGTCTCACCTTTCTCCATCATCATAGCTCAGTTCCCACAGCTTCCTCAATGGCTGCCCACCCTCTGAAGTTATCCCTTTGCACACTGCAGCGTGAATCAGAAGGTAGATTTTTTTCCAAGCCTATTCTATTTTCAAACACTATTTTTATTTCCTTTTTATTTTATTTTTAAATATATTGCTGCTTCTCTTTTTTCTCAATCCCCTTTCTTTGACCTGTATTCATGCGCCCTATACAGGGCGCGGACATTGCAAGCAGAGATTGAAAGTCAGTTTTCTGTCTGCCCAGCATTAACATTGGTATTCATCGGGTGATTTTTCGGTGGAGGTGGGAAGGGTTTGGTGCTGTCCTGAGGACTTATTTTTGCCCTCACATTAATACCACGTGACAGCTCTTGCCTGCCTGATTGCTGTCCTCCACCCTAGAGCTGGCTGCATTTCAACAGGCTCGTGTCTCTCTTGCAAAACACTTTTGGGATGACACATGCCAAATACTGTAAGGTATACATTATTATTATTAGATGTGGTTATATATTATTAGCAACAGGAATGTGTCTTCAGATGCAGTCTTTCAAAGCATTTGGTAAACAGCCACTAAATATCAACCCTCTACATCTCTGCGAGGTAAACAAGAACATTTGCCTCCAGACCCTGTTGTGGTTGTTAGTGGAAGGTAGAATTGAGGCACTGATTTTCTTCTTCATTTTGTTGGTTACCTTATAGAAAACCAGGTCTCTCAAGTCCTGTTCTCTGACTGTCACCACCTCTGTAGTAAGGAAAAGGTCCTGTGTAGCAGTAAGAGCTCAAAACTCCTTCAGGAGCACCTCAACTCCTGGAGTCAAGGTCACTGTTCACTGCCGCACTGAGCAAGCAGTAAAAAAAAAAAAAAAAAAAATTAAGTTCAGGCATAAGCTGATGCAAGCAAACACAAGGTGATTGCCCATCACAAAATTACTGACAGAACCATCATTAGAAATAGATATTTACTTGAAGAAGGAGGGAATAGGAACAATGAGAAAGCAATTGTCTTCAGATCACAAAAAAAAAAATCTCTTAATTGTGCTGTAACACACTCTGCTTTTGGTTTCAGGCCCTGTAGCATTATCTTATTTTTCTCTTTTTTTAATAACTGTGAAGTGATATTTTAACGTATCTACCCACAAACCTTGATGAAAATGTGCTCTCTGTAATGGTGATATTTACAGTGCAGTCAGTCAGCTATTCTATCAAGAGCTTCAGTTTGTTCACCAAATCCTGCCCTGGTCAACAGCAGATCAGCAACCATTGTTTACAGACTTCTCATCAGTTAACCTGCCCTTTTTTTAATTCTGCAAATCAAAAAAAATCTAGTCCTATTTTCTGCCTGGTTTTATGTTCTGCTTTGTTGGGCTGCCTTTTTTTTTTTTTTTTTTTTTTTTTTAAATGATGTTTCTATACTGCAAGACCATCTCATCAACCCCAGCCTCAGAGTCTGAGGGGCTTTAAACATTTATATTACATCTTCTGACATCTCTGCCTTGCATTTACATAGGGTTTGTCATTCATAATCTTCTAAGACTGCTTTCTCCTATGGTATTTCCATCTGGTCCAAAGTTTTAATCCAGGGTGTAGAAACAGACCCATACCCTAACACCTTAAACCCTCAGGCCTGGGTCATTGACAAATAGTAGTTGGCCATAATGTCCTTTCCGAGTCCTGGGACAGGACCATTCTGGACACCCAAAGACTCTGAACACAAGTTAGTGGGAGAAGATCCTGATTCCCATGTTATTAATGCAGAAAACTATGTCTAGAAAGGCACTGACCAAGTTAGTCCTGTTGAAGTGCTGTAACAAGGACTTCTCCCTTTCTAATCTCACTTCTAACTTCACACAAGCCAGCAATCAATCTCTTCGATGACAATGCCCCCAGATATTTGGGAGAGGTCAGATCAAAATCCCAATCTCTTTCTCTTTGTATATTTTTTTTAAACTGAAGTAAATAAACAAATTATGTCTAATAATTGTATTAACATTCCTTAGCTATAACAAGGAGGTTGTGGAAAAGGGTGGGGGAAGAGCAAAGAAGAGATACTTGAGAGTTCACATGAGAAAGGAGCAGTAAGAGGCTAGCTTCAAAATTAGGAGTCCTGTGCCAAATGCATTACAAAGAATCCACAGATGCATGCATTACAGAAAGCTGAAATCTAGAGTATGATAAGCCAGATGTCTGGGCATGCAGCAAGTGGTTAAGGAACTAACATTACCCACAGTTATGGCTAACCATCTGCAGTTCCTAGGTATATAAAGATGCTTACTGTTAAATATCAACAGGTTGTACTTCCCAGCCTGTGCTAAAAGATTCCACATGCAAACATCTGATCTAACTATCAGAAATTTCCCATTCCTACCTCCTGCTGCAATCCGCTCTGCTTCCAGGGCAGCAAAGTTTCACAAAAACCCTTTGCTAGGGAAGCACATCTTATTTTTCTACGTGTAAACAGTTCACAGATACGATGCAATAAGATGATGTTCAAAAACGTCCGGCATACTACTTGCTTTTTGCAGTATTTGTTGCCGCACATCCTGTAGGTTTCATAAAGCCACTGAGCTGCACTGAGGCATTCCCAGGCCTGCCATGCAGGCTGACAACCTCCAAGATGCAAGATGCCAGCAGAACAGCCAGTGTAACAGGCTGCTCGCTGAGGACCCCTGACTCCGAGATGTATGTTATACCTTTTGAAACAAGGGAGACAATATTTACACCACTGACACTTCCCCCGGTGACAATGGGACACCTGCGTAAGGCAACAAATAATGGAGAAGGGCAAGTTAAGGGATTTGGTGAAAGGACTGTGAAAGCCCTGTGTTTGTGAAACCAAGACTGCATCCTCAGTGTAGGATGAAAGATAGAGTTGGAAGGAACGTCAGAACATGACCCAGTTTGTCATCTTGCACCACAGTATTTGTAAGTTTGTCTATAATTCTCTTTAAAACAAACCAAACCAAACCCAAACTCAAAATGAAGACAACTATACTCCCTTCCCAGGCTACCTAGCCAAAAGCTTCGGCATTACCTTTCCTAAACATTGGTGCAGAGTTCTCCTTTATACTGCCCTCTCAGTAAGGGAAGAAGATGAAGAGTCCGGGCCTCCAATGTGGTGATAGTGCTGTCTATATGCATATCTCGCCACTATGCATCTGTTCGGCGTTTACAGCGGGTTTGCACTGGTAGTTTTACAGCTGTTAGGCATGTAAGTAGCATCTATACTTAAAAGACTCCATAAAGGGAAGGGTGGGGGGAGAGGGGAAGAGCTATGAAGCAGAAATGGAGAAACAGAAAAAGGAAGGTGGCCAGATGCTGCTTTAAAAGCAGAGATAACAACCCTTTTAATGACCAGGATTTGTATCCTTTAAAAATGCATTTGATTTTTCAGATTTATTTCCTTATTTATTAACATTATCCAGGAACTGACATAGGAAAAGACAAGCGTTCTCAGCTAATATTTAGGCCACTTGACAATGATTTCACAAAGGAGTTTGCAGAGTTCAGCTGTGAAATCCTTAGCACTGACATCCACTTTTGCTTGTATTTGTGCAGCACCTTTCTCAGTTGGCCAGGTTTGGTGACTTTAGCTCTTCAGGGCTCCTCAAGTACCAGTGATGGCTATTCAGCTCCCACAAGAACCAGGCATGACCCTTGTGTTTCATTCTCTTAGGAAACCCTTTAAAATCTGAGAGTAAGGGCAGAGAACGCACAGTATTTCACAGGACTATCCATATGCAAAGGAATCTAATTAATGTAGCTTCTCATTCTAAATTCAGGGAATTGACAGTGTAATATTTTGCAGGATACAGCCTTTAGTTAAAATTACTACATACAAGAACACGTAGAAGAGATTTTTGAATGTGCTAATACTAAGAAGTTTGGTTTAGATGATCAGAGACTGATCCTGCAAACTTAAATTAGGCGGCACTTCCAAGGAGGACAGTCAGAGTAACAGCTAAAATATTAGATCTGTGCATCTAGATCCTGGAGATGTGCCAAGGGCCTTCAAATCTGCACAGGAGTTAGGCATACAAAAGTCACAGGGTACCCCCTATGGTAAATTCCATAACATCCATTAATTGAGTACCAAAACTATCTAAATGTTAAGGGTTGAGAAGGGGTTGTTATTGCAGAATAGAGAAGCCTTCCCCACCTGCCAGTTCTTAGTTTTAGAGTCCTCTAGGGTTTGAGAATGATGGTTCTGGCAAAGCAGAGTGGCAAAATTCATAATAGATAATAATATAAGACAAATATTTGGATTAATTTTTTCAACAATACCCTGAAATATAAAGGAAATATTGTGCAACAAGCACTCATAGTTAAGAGCAAAACACCAGCTGCAAAAAGGCACTACAAATTCCTTCTAGAGCTCAAAGGACAATAAAGATTTTCTGGAGTCAAGATATTTTATACTTGAGCAAAATATTAAATGATGCTTCGACACCAAAATATCCTTATTTTCTGTCATAATGGAAAAAAATCCGGAGTCAGATGGCCAAGTCCTAAACTTCAGCAGTTAGAAATAAAATAGAAAAAAACCCTACAACAATTTAGTTAATAGTTAATAATTCCTTTCTTAAAAGTAATATGAAGGTTTGATTCATTATTGTTGCATAAGATTACTTAAGGATCTTCCTTTAAAAACAGACTGCTTAATTGCCATGATTACATGAGATCTAAACTCTCTTGACGTCTCAGCTAAAAATATCTATTAGAAGAGTTTGCACAAACTGATATCACAAAGCACAAACGTCTAGTAAAGAGGTCAGAGACAATCAAATTGTCCATAATTTGGCTTCAAATTTGACCTGATCCAAGCTTTTGAGGCTAACAGCAGCTGCCACAGTTTTCATTAGTGTCATTAGTACAATCTAGCCACAGATATTCAATTGTCTGTCCAAAAAAATCTGGGAAGGCTAGACTGATTTCACTGAATACCAACAAAACACCAGATATACCCAGGTTTTTTGAATCAGAAAATTGTCCAGTAGTTACATAAAAACACAGATAACCAGAAAGCACAAGGATTGGCACACCAAATCAAATCTTACACTGTTCCATATTCTAGAACAGTCAGTTCCAAGTGCCTCAAGAAAGAAGTATAAAGACAGAGCCCTACTGCAAAATCTGCCTCAGTCTACTTATTCTGAAGGCTATTAGCAGTCAAGTTGGGCACTAAAGCACACGGATTTCTTTCTCTTAAAAACTTTATGTCTAACATAGCACTGACTAGCCCCATTGTCCACATCAGTGCCACAGTTCCATAGTAGAAAGTTGCCAGCTTTTATCGTAGCATTGGGCCATTTAACCTAGTACCTGGTCTCTGACCTGAGCCAGCAGCAGGCACCATTACAGCCAGACACAAGAAAGTCAGCAGCAGCTGTGACAAGACAGCGCATCATAAAGCCATACAGAAGTTGGCTTTAGCCCTGAAATGGGAGCTTTAATATCTCTTCACAGATTTTCTTTTAATAATCAGTGTAACTTTGATAAATTGCACCTTGAAGGTAGTTGGTGGAAGGGCTGGGGGGAGGGAACAGACTTAAATCCATATAAGTATTTCTCTTATTAAATCCCTGCTTTGTCAATTAAACTCACTGTTATCTTTGTCAAGACAGTTGTTCAACCTCTCCGTGTCTTGCTTTCCTCATCTGTGTTGCAAGTGTCACAATAATCCATGAAGTTCTGTTTGTGAGCTCTAAACTGAATTTAAAAGTCAAATAACAAGTCCTTTGTAGGCAAAAAGGGTTACCCACCTTTACACGTGTGAATGCCTAATACATCAGTGAGTATGGTTCTTTGCAACCGCCTTGGTTAGGTCCCAGGGTAGTGAAACAATTTTCCTGGACAGGCTCTTAAAAAAGTCAATAGGGCACAGTACAGATTAAGTTACGAGATGAGGGTCTAACACCATGAATCCATAAACCACAGCATAATTTGGTCAAACGCAACTCAAAGACTGCCATTCATTTTTGCTGCTGTTTTCAGAGAGCTGTGGTCTTGTGCAGCGCTGCACTTCATTTATTAATATCAACTGTGAAGTAGAGACAAAATGCTAAGATGAGTCAATAGAGAATCAGGCCCATCAGAAACCTACCATGACATCTATAACATACATATTTAAATACGTAAGTTAAAGACACAAGATATCAATTAAAAATAATTAAGTTTGTAGCATCTCTAGGGTGAAGGCAGTTACACTGCCAGGAGGACACTGCTTAATCCCTGGACTATTTATTCCCTAAACTACAGCTCTGTGGGCACAATATTGAAGGAGTGTGGTTGAAGTCCTAGCCTAGATTTAGAAGGCCCAGATACTACTCTGACCATATTTCTTATTTTATGTGCCCAAATCAATAGGAGACAAATGTCTAAACATCTTCAAAGCTCACAGCGTTTGGGTTTACCCACTGTGCAGCTGTACAACAGGAGTGACTGGACTTCCCCCTGTCACTGGGGCAATCTGAAGCCAGATATATAGAGAAGTACTCAGAAGCAACTGTAATGTGGGCCATAACAGGACTTTAGGGAAAGAATACAACAGCATTACTCATCAGACGAACTGCAGAAACAGAAACAAAACTGTAATTAGCCTGCCCAACTGCAGGGAAAAATGGGTTCATATTCACAACAGTTTAAGCAAATAAGCCTACTCTGTAATTAGGAAGAACATACCCACTGTCAATTACCACAATGTGGGCTTATTTAAATAATACATGATAAATTTTGATTGTGAAACCATATGCCTAGAGTTAGGCATAAACACTACAGAGAGGTAGAAAAGAACAAAACCAATTGAGAAAATAACAATAACAAGAAAAACCTGTAAACAAGACTTTTATATCCTAGTCTCTTTATAAGGCATCCAGAAGCATAAACCCTGTAGTCCCTGAAATTACATTAGCTCTTCTTTCTGAAGAGATACTGTCAGATGATAAATGAGCAAATCCCTAACCCCACCTCAGACCTAGACGTTGAATACTGCATGATCCAAAAGAACGTGGGGCCGAAATACACGAGGGGCAAGAACAAGTTATATGCAAAAATATGCTCCCTGTAGAATGCAACAGTCCGAACTAAGCCTAGACCTGCCATTCTCTACAGATTCACAGAGAAAAATTGTTTCAAAAAAACATTAAACATGAATGCACCTTTCAGCATTATTTCCCCTCAATTTTTTCTTTTTTTTTCATTCCTTTTTTTTATTCCTCCCCCCCCCCCTTCCAGTTTCTACATCTGTACTTTATTCAATGAACACATCTGCATTCTTTCTTTCTGTTTTTGGCCAGAAACTCTATCCAACCTTTATCACTGACACCTCTCTGCAGTTTCAAATTCCAACCTTGTGCCAAATCCCCATTTCCTGCTGCTTAATTTCCATTCATTTACTCTTGTTTTTGCTTCTTCTGCCATTCCCAGCATGGACCAGCTCCAACCCAGCTTCTTCTAATTTTTTAAGGAAGGCTCCCTATTGAGTGCTATTGGAACTTGATCCTCCGCTCCAAGCCAATGGCTGGCTATTGTTTATACTACCTAACAACAGTTGCCAATATTACTGCTTTTTTCCTTTTCTTTATTTCACTCTTTAAGTGTATATCCTAAGACCCAGGAGAACTCCTCTCCACATATGGTGACCCATTAGGTCTGGTTTTATTATTACTTCTGCAGAATCTGAAGTAGCCTCTTTATATATATAAAAAAAAGTTTAAAAACAAAAAAATCAAGAAGAAAGTCTGTGGTGTCTTGTTTACACAGGTCTGTTGATCTGGCTCTGTTCCTACCTGTGGAATAAACTGGTATTAGGATTGTGGTCTTGAAAGAAAAGTCATCCTCTTAGCGGTTCAATAAAAGACATGTTTCATGCAGGTGAAACCCAAAAGCTAAGCTGCAACAGAACTTAAGTCCTCACTATAACTGTCAAGAGCGCAGGAACTTTCCAAGTTCTAAATTACACAGAAATATTCTGGTGGGTTTGCAGAATGTCTCTCCCCCTTTCACACATAAAGGAAATACTTTTAATAAATAGGAACCAGAGTCTCGGTGCTCTCATTCACCCTAAGCAGATGTCATCTACCAATAGATAAACAGAGGATCGAGTAAGGGACTAAGATACTAAGGCGAAAGTAGCCCTAAACAAACACTAGGGTTACACGTGAAATGGCGTTTCCCTCAAACTGCAGACTGAAAGGGCTGCATCTCTCTTTCATGACTACTGGGGTTGGTGCCTTTCTTCCATGCTCATTGGCTCTTCTTCTAGATCAGCTTCTCCTTAAGACCTCCTTCCTCCAGGTCAGCTTATTCCAGTAATCCCTATACATTTTCTTGGACTCCCACTTCAAAGTATCCTGTCTCATCTGCTGGAAAAGCTCACAAACTTCTCCAGCTCTCCCTAAGTATTCTTTTCCACTCTTGTAGGAGCTGACCACTCCATAAACATTTTTATTCAAGGACTTTTTAAGCTTTAATAAATATTCCTGGCATCACTGTTGGAAGCACCCATGCCTTCTTCCCCTCTCCAAAATAACTCCTGCAAACAATGAGTAATAGTAGCACTAAGGCTGCCTGCTCTTTCCCCTCCAGTGTAATTCACAGCTTCAGCTTCTCTCTTCTTGCAGCTTTCAGTACCTTCACCCCTCTTAGATTTGGGCCCTTCTCCTTAAACCTAAGGACTATAGATCTGAAGTTTGGTGTCAGCTAACCATTATTATTCAAATCTCTGCTTCATTGCAGACACTAGAGGACCTAATTCTGAGGACACTCAGGGGGACTACCATGTATTACGCTTTGGTGGGAGCTGTGTTTTGCAGCTGGCAAAACTAGATCCCACTGTCTCCCTTAAGCTTCTCACTTGACCTCACTGTGAGAGAGTAAGAGAGAACTCAAGCAAAAAGCTATGTTAAAAAACACATCCAGACACAGATGAAAGTTTCAGGCCCACAGAGTGCAAGGAGAGCTGAAATGTGCTCCAACACATTCTCCTGTCCCTGGCTTGTGTAGCACTGGTGTTGCATCTCAGACTTTCAAAGGGAGTTTGCCTCCTTGTAAGGTTTTATGACACAGATGTGTTGCACACTTTGCTGAGCTACATCCTCTTTTTATTTATTCTATTTGAAGTAATAATAGCAAATTTTAAAAGCAACATGCTTCTTCACAGTTTTGGTCCTGTTTTCACATTTGCTAGCAGTGTTGTGGGCTACCATACTGCATCTCACAGCTCTTTCACATGCTCTACCCAAAGGCAATAATCGTCCATCCAAATCAAGATCTAATTATGAGGAAAACAAAGTGAAGTTTCAACTGCTAGACAGGAAGTAACACAGCCTAGCAGGTAAGGGATAAGGGTAAGATTTGGAAAACCCGTTTTCTAGATGTAGCTCTGAACAAGACAGTCAAATAGGATATGAAGGGCAACGTGCCTTTGATGAAATCGGAGTAACATTACAGGACTGTTTCCAGTTCTTCTGTTGATCTATCCTGTAATCCTGCCACTTTCTCTTCCAGGCAATAGGCGTTTGTCCCTACTGGGACCAGGAGCTCATCTTGGCAAGTACTGTCTTCTCCTAAATTCCTAAAACCAGGATTCTTCATCCTTATTGGTGTGTCAAAGACACTACAGCTTAGTGCTTCAAACTCTACATTGCAGACAAACTCGTTCAGGATCAGTGAAAGGCTTCCACTGACACGAATGGCCTTTGGACAGCGTCTTTTGAAACAGATGTTAAGTGGCATAGTTAGGAATCAAGTACTACATGGTCCCAATAAACCAATGCTAAGCGGTCAACAAAGTGGAAATGATACCTCAAGATTTCATCATCTTTCAGCCCTGAACATCTGAAGAATGTCACATTAGAAAAACCACCCACGCAAAACGCAAAGGCACTAATGGAGCATGCTCTGAGGTCCCAGGTTTTGACAGGCTCAGATTAAACCATTCCTTCTCCTGCAGATGATGGGAGCTTAGCTTTCTTTTTTGGAGAAGTAACAAAAACAGCTAAGTGCATTCTTACCCCATGTTAATTAAGACAAGGGTAGCTATCAGAAGTTAAGATCCTAGCAAAGACAATGCAGTTTTGCTATGAATGAGTTTTGGCAAGCCTAAATAAAGCTTCATTTTCTGTAATGTTATCTTGACCTGCCAACAAGTGCAAACGTTACTAACAAGCTTTCTTTTCACTCAGAATTTATCCTGCCACTTGAAATTCATGCATCTGTCTCCCATTTGTTTTTATGAAGATATTCTTCTCAGTTTCGAACACTCCACTAACATGAGGAATTTTCTCTAAATCTGTGCTTAATGTTTCTTTACGCACGCTCCATTTGTTATACAGCATGGCCTGATTCTGACCAAACCCCACCCCAGAAGCAGATGCATTTCCCTGGTGCGGAGCATGCACACTCTTTCAAGATGCGGGGCGCGAACACAAATAGTCTTTTATTGCCTTCTTTCACTGACTGCCAACATTTTAATTGCACAGGAAGCAGGTAGAGCTAATGACTGCTGTCGAAATGTAACAGCAGCAAGATAGTGATAACAAAAGTGTGTACACACATCCACATGACTGAAGCTAAAATGATTTACTAGCGATCAAGACATGTAAACTCATGTCTACTACAACAACCAGCAACCAAAAGAAAAAAGGGGCTATTAGTCTGAACCAGGGGATTACACCAGTTTTTCCTCATCAGAGGATTCTACCTGACCCAGAAGTAGGGATCACAAAGGTGATACATATTTATTCTCAAATATTTTGTAGTTCTAGCCTTTGTTTAGTCCAAATGGCTTAGAAAAAATTAAAGATGTCATCATAATGATTAATAGCATTTTAACAAATACAGAAACATATATGAAGAATTATGTGCAAAACAAAAGAAAAAGCAAAAAAGATAGTTACAATTTGTTACATTTTTCATAATGAGCAGAGGTATCAAAAGTACAAAAATATTTTATTATCACTTTTTAAAATAAGGGCTTTGATTTTAAAACAAAGTTCTGTTTTTAAACTCAAAATCACACAAGAACTCTAGTCTAAGTCACCTTGAAATTTCCTATTTTTAGTATTCCATTTTGTTGAAAATTTTTAATTTTGGATCTCTCAAATACTTTAACTGATAAACTGAAGAGTCAATTAATAACATAGCTCTATTGAAAATGCTTAGTAAGTTCTGCTTAATGTAACACCCATACACCAAAATCAGAAAACTTTGCTGTCAGATAGGAAACAGACGGAGAAGGACGGGACTTGCACAAGAGAATCTGTAGCAGATTTAACAAATGACTCAGATCTTCCACACCCTTTTACTGAGAACCTTTACCCACAAAACCAGCCATTCCCTGTAAACCTTGTACAGGATGACATATGAAGACCAAAACAGCAGGTATCAAGATTCTGGCAAAGATTCTGCAAGTTTAATGCTAGCCAGCTCTAGAAACCGTCATTGTTGGCTATGAAGCTTTACAATTACAAATGTAAGATTATTCACTTGGAGACAGATAGCTGATACATCCTGAAGTTAACACTGAACCCAAATACAAGCTGAGGGACTGGTTTTTGTCCTCAACACGGAGCTCCTTCAGGAAAGCCAGCTGACTACTTCATACCTCAGTTTCCCCATTAAAAAAAAAAAAAAAAAAAAAAAAAATTACCCCCCCTCCCCGTGGAGTAATGCTATCATAACTGAGACTGGGATTTAGGGAATATGCTCTAATCCTAGTGCTGCCACTACCCCGCTGTGAAATCCTAAGGAAGTTGTTTCACATGTCTATGTGGTTTCTGTGCTCAACACCCTGTGTTTATACAATCTGTTTTGAATGCAAGTTCTCTTTGGCAGCAACTGTCTTCTGATGATGGTGAACAGTACCTAACACAGACAGACCTGATCCCAGCTTAGGCTCTGAGCACTGCTGTAACACAAACAACAGAAGTTTTGTAAATTTTGATGGAAAATTTGTAAATTACTGTGGATCATAACGGGGGTGGGGGGATGAAGGGGGGAAGAAGGTACAATACAAACACTAAGTATAACAACATTAATAAACCCAGGCAAATAGATGTCACATATTTTGTTGATGACTTGTGTGTCAGTACAAATTCCATTTTGTAAGAACCCTCTAACTTATGACATCATTTAGAAAGTATTTTTGTGTTTCTTCCCCCTCCCAGATCCAACGGCAGGCCTGCTACTCTCTTGGTAGCTTTGCACCGCTGGCGGCCTGTAAATCTTGCAAAGGATAAAAAATAGGGGTATCAATACAAGGCACATATTCCCCCCAGTGCATTTAAGCCCTTTTTAAACCTCCAGAAGGAAACAGCTTTCAGCTCACTACAGCGCACGACTGCAACACAGGATATTTTTCCAGCTCACTGATATTTCATAAATACCATTTGTTGTCATGTGGTTAAATTAAAAACTCAGGATATCAAACATCAAACAGTATGTTAATGTCAAGTATGCTTGAATAAATACTAAAGAGTTCAACTGACTGAAATATGTGGACTACTAGCTAATTAAGAAAGAAGCAGGTGTGAAAAAAACTAATTTAAGCAATTTTTTTTTTATAATTAATAATGTTTACTTGTAGTTCCCCTTATAATAAGGCTCCAGTTTAACCTCCAGAGAATTAATAGCTGTAATCCAGCATTTTAAAAATAATAATTGAACACGGCATTTTTAAAAGGAGATCAGTTTTCAAACCTGGATAATCTGCCTGGCATATATTCAGAGAGGATTTTTATTTTAAATAATGATGAAGCTTTGTATCAATTGGATCAGTCACCAAATTATTCCAGCAAATTTAAAAAACAACCCAGTCCAGTGTCCATCACGCTAATACCTGTAAGAATTACAGAAGTAACAAGGAGAAAACTGTTTGGTGTGATTGCTGCAAAAGGCATCCACTAAACAAACAAACAAAAGAAGACAGGTAATTTGGAGACTGAGTTTTCTGGTGGGTCTGAAACTTCTCAGAGGAACAGCGTCTCTATGACATTATAGTCTAGTTTTACATAGGCAAAAAAATAAAAAACAACATTAAGATTTTTATTTGAACTGTTTTGGCAGCATACACACAGCCAATCAACTAATCCAAGACTGTATTTAATGTAGAATTTCTTTCCAAGAAGGCAAATGGAAGTACGGGAGGAGAAAATGGCTACAGATGTAAAAACAGACCTGGAATATTTCATTGACATGACATATCTACTGCATTTAATTAAAAGAAGAATGTATGGGAACAATGCATCCTACTCAATCCGGGTCGGGGGAACAAAATAGGACTGGATTAGATAGGACAACTCTAATCCCTAGAGAGATTCCCATATTTAATGGGAGCGCCACATGTTTGATATGTAGGGAAGCAAGTGGGTGTTCCTGGACTTGATCCACTATTCATCATAATACCACAGCCTTGTTCATTCCCAGTGAGGAGGCTTAAAACCATGAAACCATATGTAGAATATTAAAAATCATTTAAAGTTAAAACGAACATTATGAAACCATGCACTCCAGCTGAGGCTTCAGTCCAACAGCCCTCTGAGTGCTCACTGTTCCTGTTGATATTGGTTAAGGGAGTAAACGAAATCACACGCACACATACACGCGTGCACACACGCCCCCCTTCATAGCTGCAATGTTTCAGTGCAGATGATGGTTCCTTACTAATACTGTAGCGAGCTCATTATCAATAATTGATGCAACTTTAATACCTACAGCATCAGTGCTTTAATTTATAATTAAAGATCAGAAACTCCAGTTCTATTTTTCCACTCCTACAATCTGGTGTTTAAACTTTTTTTTCTGACATTAAATTGTTTCTCAGACACAGTCAATAACTTTACTATATTCTCATTGCCATTGAATTAATCATAGCTCTGCCCTAACCACATGGAATTTAATTTCCCATAAGAGAAATGTTTACTTTGGTTTACTTTGTTGGAACTCAACGTACTTATACAGTCTATAAAGATTTACTGTAACATATTTTGTTAAGCAACATTAAAGCCTGTGCTGACAGATCTTGTCTTACATTACTTCACTTACATTCAGATCCTTAATGCTTTTGCTATACACCATTGCACCAATAAGGCATGAGGACTAGCTTAGATATGCATGCTTCAAAAGTATATGAAATGCAAGAATCTTGGGGCCATATTCTGTGTCAAGTTTATTCATAGCCAACTGCTCCTTACTTTGCATGAATTTTTATTACAGTCATTGTAGCCATTGGGATGAATGAACAGAAGACAAGAACTTTGCTATTTAACTCCTTGTTACACGTTAATTTGATCTAAATTGATTGCATCCGAGAAGCTAAAGGAAGTTTAAACTAAAGATAAGATAACACCAGACAAAATAGTCCAGGGACGGGACTTGGCAGATTTGAGGACTGTAGCCTAACGATGTGATGAGTCCATTCATTCCTCTCTTTCCCTGTTCAAGCCTCTCTTTCCCTGTTCTCCTCTTTTATCGATTTGACCCATTTATACTAAAGCACGTCAATGTGAAGCTCTTGCACTTTGCATATATGGATGGCCTCACCAGAAGGAGTTTTAACATGGAGCTGACAGCACTACCACCAGCACCAAAACATACAGGTATTGCTAGATGGAAGAGCCAGCACTATAGCTGATATCACACAAGCACGGCCTAACTTGAGCATAAATCCCTGCCCTGTAGTGCTCAAGTTAAGTATTCAGAGATTCTGTGTTGTAAATGCCACTGAAGTCCATGGGCATCGTGATAGATCAGTGCCAATGAAAACTGAATTTGAGATCCAAGAAGCAGAAAATTCCCATAAATATCCAAGCACTGGAAAGCAGAGCTACCCATACACAGTAGGCAACCCTATTACACAGACTGCATTCAAACATCATGCTTTTGAATGTTAAGCAACAAGAACTAAAATATTTACTGTAGCACTATGCAAATTTGGTTAGGGAATTCTGTTCGGTGCCGGCAGGCTTTGTCAAATGCTTCGGCATACTACCTGGTGGTAACTAACCCAGTCATTCTGATCTTGCCTTTCTCAGCTGATGGACTGTCTCTACAGTATACATTTAGTTCACATTCTCACTGTGAGACAGACTTGTACCCCAGGATCCAAAAAAGACATAGGCAGCGGGAGAAGGAGGGAAAAAAAAAAAAAGGAACTAGTAAAAAAAAAGTCATGACTGTGTTAAGTTCTGGTGAAATCAGACCTATCATTGACTGCGGATGTGAATTCAGTTCACATGCGTGCATGCGCATATGCACATTATGGGGGTGGGAGTTGGCAGCTGGGTGGAGGAGAAAGGAAAAAGTGATTTTTAAATATATTTATTAAATCACTGCTGAGAACAGAGGGGAAAAGAGGAGCCTGGGAATCTGCAGCTGAGGCTCAGCTGGTGAGAAGACAAAGAGAGACCAGAGTGTATGCACTTAGGAAAGTCATTTAAAAAAAAAGAAGAAAGAAATCCCCCCCCAAATTTTCACACACCCCCCGAGAAACAGCAACATTTGCCTTAAAGAAACAGTACGGGAATCAGCTATACAAGTTAATATTAGGACCCTGTCTTGCAAATATTTTGCACCAAGCCAGCATTTGGTATGTCCCCACCAGTTTTAAATGGAACTACTCACGTTAATAACCTTTTATAGTAATTAAATGTTTATTGTGGGGAATGCTAACGCAACCACTTGCTACAGATAAGAGGACTTCATCCAAGTCAATGCAGCTGCTCCCTGGGCACTGGTATGGCAGTTTACCAACCCCCTCGCTTAAGGGACTGTGCCCACTCTGATTGAGCCATGCATCCAAGACGGTCCCAAACGAGTTTCTCCTCACCTGCAGCTCCTCTGGGAAACCAGGCGGTTCTAATCCTTTTCCTGACACCACCTTTTTCCTTCCTGGTGTCAACCAAGACCCTGGGGAGTGACATCAAAACTTTATTCCTTGTCCCACCCCTCTACCTACACAAACAAGGAATGGGAAGAGCAGACCAACAGCAGTCCTTTCCTCGAGCCCTCAAATAGCATTTCAGTTGAAAAAGCAGGTTTTCCTGATGGTCACCTGGATGCTAACAATTAGGATCACATCGGTGCAATACCTCAGCGTCGCACCAGGTGGCTTCAATAATCTGCTCCAAATACTCGCTAGACCCAATCAAACACTCGTTTGTGCCTTCTCTCGGTTTCAGCTTCTATCTGAAGAGTGTGCAAATGCTCATAAACCAGAACAGTTCTGGTACTGGCTACCTGGAGCACTTGCAAGACATGTAGGGTAAAGGGAAGCGGAGTGTTAAACGCCCTGCCTCTTCAGCTAGCTTGCACATCAAGTTGAAGAGAAACGAGAATCCTATAGGAAACCCTGTTTAATCAAAACTGCAGTGTTTCATGGACAACGATTAATTTTAAGGGCAATATTTCAACATTCCATTTTTCTCATTTAATTTCATTCTTTGGTCATCATACTATTTTTATTACAGGTGGAATGTAAACGTAACATATAATCATGCGTAGTATACAATTTATTTATTATTCAATGCTTATTATGTTGCAACATGACACTGAAAATTCAGCCAGAAGATTGGGCTGTACAAGGAATAACTTCTCTTAAAATCAGAGCTGGTGAAAGTTTTGGGGTTTTTTTAAACCACTTGCTTAATAGAAAACACCCTTGAATGAAACTTTTCATTAAGGGTGTTTTCTCTCCCAAATTTTTCCCACGTTTGGCCAAGAGTAAGACAGACAGTATTTTGTTCCTTTTTTATTCCTTTTCCTGTCTTCTTCCCTAACCTCAATTTTCTATATAAAAAATTCCAGAATAGGAAAATAGGAAGCAAAAATAATTGTTTAATAACCAAATTATAAACACTGTATTTTGAAAATTTCTCAAGTTTTTTGAATAAAAAAATAATTTTTTAAAATATATGCAGAATTTTCCACTATTTGGGAATTTTCCCCATGAAAGTCACCTAAATTCCATTTTTCTTTCCACCATGCATACGTTTGAATCCAAACATACAAGCCCAAGACTCACAAGCCTGGATGAAAAAAAAAAAAAAAAAAATTGCAATATGACTCTCATTTCTCCCCATCTGCCCCAGCCTTCTGGGAACAGGAGCCTCTCAAAGCACCACAGAAGCAGGTGTAGGCGTATTTTAAGTAACAGAAAATAAGTTTAATTAAGCTCTCCTCAGACCTGCAAACTGGGAGAGTTGCTTTTCTTTCCCTAATAAAATAGCCCACAACAAACAGAACTGCTCATGGGTCAGTTCTCCCACAGTTTCACACCTCTGGTAGAAAGGACACAGTGCTCAAATAGGGAATGCTTTTGAACCACTTCTATTCTTGGTAAAGGTTGTGGGGGCAATTTTTTTGGCCCATCTGAGTTTGTGGCTTGAAAAATCCCTAGACTCCTCATCACAGACCAGGATTCTGATGTGCCATGCATCCTGCAAACTCAGGAGAGAACAGTCCCCACTGACACAACCCTTCCAACCAGAATTAAGCGTTGTTAGTGCTGCAGTGGAAAAAATACCATTAATTAAAAAAAGATAAAAATCTCCATTTCTCTTCAGTATTTAACTGCACCAATCTTTGAATTTCTCCATTACAAGTAGAGAAATGCTATTACTCTTACCCATATGTGGGAAACTGAGGTGCAGCAAGGCAAAGGCTCAGCTTTTCTAGCCCAGCTTATTTAGCTGTTTTTTAAAAGCTTTCTAGACTCTACACGCATTCTTAGATATCGCAGATATCCACAGTCACAAAAACAGTCTACAACAAAATGCAACTGAACCCAAAGCTGTTTATTTCATGCTGTCCTAATGGCTGGCCTTCCCTTTCTTTGTTGAGAGAGCTGCTAACAGTTGCAGCACAGATATAATTAGGCATTCTGTTTCACCAACACACACTGGCCCTCATCAGCAAGAGGAAGCTCTAGTGGTATAAAAGCCACTCCATGCCCACAACTGATTCAACTTACAGTATCTCTGAGGGCTAACCATTTCTACAACTTTAACTGTATTTGCTGAAACGTGATAGGAACCTCTCCTCAAATACTGCAGCTAAACTGTACTCGTAACAATGATCTGTAAAGGTTTAGAACCAGTGACTTACCGGTTGCATCCACTTGGGGTGTAAGGCAGGAAAGGGGCTGGGGTGGGGTGGGGGGGAATCTCACTTGCGTACACACAATGAACGGGTTCTCGACAGAAAACCTCTAGGAACATCCAGGGGCAAGATGCAAGCAACACACTAGTGGTTCTGGATATTGATTTATGAACCCTGAATGATATTGTAGGAAAGTCCAGAAGGAGTAGTTTACAGGAAAAATTACTGCAGGCAAATGGTAGTTAGCATTTTAAATCACTCACTAAAATTGGTAAGTTAATGTATGTCACACTTGCTGAAGGTTCATGAACCAAAAAACCCCTCATCTTCTATTTGTTACTACCTCTAAGCCAAGAGATATACACATTTCATGCTGGTGAAGTCTGCTGTAATATTTACAGTTTTCTGACTCACTGACTTTAATTATACATCTGGATTTTAGAATTATATTTGCAAAGTCATAAACACAGACAACCCATTTTCCTTACCCACCTTCCCCTTTTTCTCTGGGGGAGAAGTGGTAAAAAAATCAGCATTTTTCACCTTCCCTTTGTTTCAAGAAATTGAAAAATAACTTTGGTCTTCAATATTGTTTGAGCCAAGTCTTTTTTTCAATTTTTCATAACATTTCTGCCTCAACAAAACCTGAAAAAAAAGTTAAATAAAGGAAAATGTTTTTGAGTAAGGTTAAGTGTCTGGCTTAAGCTGACAAAACCCAGGAAATTGGAAGTTAAGGCTGATACTAACAAATTCTGGCTCTTATGAAAAATAAAAGGCAAAGACAAAATGGTATGAGCTATAAATAACGCCTGCCAGAACTTTTCATCTTTAGGATCAAGCCCACTTGTACGCAGATGGAAGTGCAAGTACACACACACAACCCTACTTATATTATTTAAATGTTGGTTTGTGTACTTAATTCTTACCAGCTTCATAAAACACATAATTTATGCCAGGGACCAACACTGTACCTAGGGTAAGCATGTTAACTAAGCAGTTCTGTAAAGGGTTCATTATTTACCTAGAAGACCAGAAAACCACCGATGAAGATGTTTGGTCTCTTAGGTAAATAAGGATTTAGTCTGCAGGAATGAAAAATTCAAATACCTTTTTTAAGACTCCTTTGATAAAATACTGAATATATACGATGTTATTTTTATAATGGAGCATAAGCCCAAGTTTTTCTTTATGTTAGGGCCTCATTACATTGCTTTGACAATAGTGAAGTGGCTGAAAAACAGAAGCAGTTGTGATTTAAACTTTCAGAAGAGTATGAAGTGACCATGGTAAAGAGAGAATGTATTTTTTAAACTATATTAGTTATATCTGTCGATTTCTTCAGTTAATTAAGAAATTTTTTTGGCATGTCTAAATGATTACACCTCATTAAGTGTAGGATCTTAAAAAAAAAAAAAAAACAAACAACAAAACCCCACCATCCATGTCAAAATCATTCAAATTAAAAAACTACTGTACCTCCTCTATAAGATAGTCCAAGATCCACTAATGAAATCACATCAAGAACTAGGGAATGTTACTAATAGTTTAGCAAATACCGTACAATGACTACACTATGCTGCTATCTCAGCATCTATACTGAGATAAAGTTCTCCTTTGCAACAGCAAATCATTTAGACTCCTTAAAAATCCAGTCTCAGTTCCTCTTAAAAGTCTGGGTTTTTTTCCTTCAAGGTACAGAAACCCAAAGCATATGCAATGAAAAAATAATTTATTCAAGCAAGCCTAAGATGAACTTTTATTCTCAACTCCTAAGTCCATACACAGCATTATACATCACATTTGAAATCAGTATAGAATACACATGCAGTGCACTAAGAGAAAGGGCAGAGGTGTTGAGAGTATGAATGGCTATTATAGAAAAAACAAAAAACCAAACCACCACTAAACCCTGAAGAGGCACACTGTCTAAAACTTTAAATCCAATATACTCTTCTGTCCTCAAAAGAGGAGGGGAAAAAAAAATCTTTAAAAAAATCTTGGCTCACTAACTGAAATCTTAAACTGTTGACTAAACTTTCTGCAAGTTGTATGCTCACCATACACATTTCTGGATATTGGCAAAAAAATCTGGAAATGCTTATAAATCCTAAATTGCAACATCAGTCACAAACAGCTAGTCTGCAATCAGATTTGTTATTATACGGTCTCAGGCTGTGCTCTACTACTCTGAACAATACTTGGGAATTCAGAGAAGCAAGTGTATGATCCATAACCTTATATGTGTCCAAATTAAAAAACTGTTGCCAAGGAAACACCCAAATATCAAAATTGAAATATAGCTTGGCCCTTAATGAGTCCAAAAGGAGCTGTAGGAAGTTTACTCAAGTTCAGCAGAGATTTTGGCTAAATGTGGGGAAGACATTATTAAAAGAGATCCCAGCTCCATGGTGGAGGCAGAAGAAGAAACAGAATACAATTTTGCAATGTAACTATGTTTAAAATCCTCTATTACATTTTTCTTCTCTTGAGACAATTGCGAACGCCCTAAACGCAATAAAAATGTGAACATTACTGAAGGGATGAAAAAAAAAGGAAAACATGCTTTTAGGGACAAAACAAAACAAAAAGAAGGAAAACTTGTAATGTTAGCACAACGATGCAACCTTAAAAAAAGGTACAGTTTTCCAAGAACTGCATTTTTCTGACATCTTGCGCATATCGAGGTCCATGGAGACTTCACATTTTCCACACTCAGCACTTTGAGGGTCAGAGAGGTCAAGGTACCAGTATTCCCAATGGATCGCTGATAGTTCATCCAGAACAATCAAGCTACTGGCTGTGCCTCCCCCCTCGTTACCAAGCTGACACTGGGGTAGAGAAATAGCCACTACCACTGCCACTAGGAATGAGAAATCCAGAGGCAAAAGATTAATCTGAGATAGTCTGTTTCTTTTAGATTTTAGTGGTTTAATTCTTTTAAGTCATGACCCACATCCAGCAAAAAATACAAATAAAAGTTTCTACCAATCTCCAGCTGAAAGTAACTCCATCCCAAACTGCTCCTTGGCACCCATGAAAGCAGACGATGGGGAGAATTTCTAAATTTCTTATACTTTATACCATGTAAAATTAGAAACTCTTGTAAGTACTTTGGGACAGGAACTGCCTTTTTTCTGGACCATTCAGGAAGCACCTAGAACAAAGAAGCTAATGTTTTGAAAATTCAGCAATAGTTAAATTAGTCTATGATTCTATGAAAAATACATACCACCCAAACCAACATTATTATTCGTGTTGAATCGCATATTTCCAGCTAAAAACTAACAGTGTTTGCTTGATAAATTAGGCAGGAAATTTACTTGCTCTAAAAGAAATAATGATTTAACCAAATAGGTAGAAGAGCAATCTTTCCACCTTTTTTCACAATAAATTGTTTGTATACTTTAACTAAGAATCCATATCAAAATCGCTGTTTCTATTCTCTAGCAAATGTATTTGCGTGTTCATTCAGTATGTTCACTTACTAATTAAATCATGTTTTAAATATTCCATCCAACCCATCTCCGTCTGAAAGATCTTTAAACTGTTTATGCAAAGTAACTGACTGAGAAGAGGCACCCAGTGCACATGCATGTTTTTATATTTACCCAAATAGTAATTCTGACATGTTGATAGTTTTTTCCAAAGTAATTTCCAAAAGAATTAAAAAGAACCTCAAGCATTTGCTAACTGCCTTACATCATGTTACTTTAAAAAAAAAAAAACCACACCTCCCCCCCCAAAATTGGCACCATACAAAAATAATGTATATTTTAAAAATACCAGCAAGCCATAGATTTGTATTTAAATAATAATGGTTTCTCATTAATGTTTTTCAGAGTTTACATAGCTACCAATGAAAAGTAAAAATTTAAATGCAAAAAATGAATTGATGCTTCTGGCTTAAATCTTTACAAGATTTTTAAATAATACTTAAATCAATATCAACCAGGACCAAACTTGTTCTTTCTGATTCTAACAAGTAAACTCCTCATAAGATAAATCACATTGCATTATGTGTTTCATAAAAATAAATTATTTTTTTAAATAGGATGTGGTTAAAATTGTTAAATCATTATTGAATATAGTTCTTAAAAACCACATGCAGTTTTTCCATGTTATTTCCCCACTTCAGAATCAAAATCGGTATAATTTAGCCAATTTGGCAATCTCCCATCACAGACTGCTATTAAACACTATTCAAGTGCTAAGCTTTCTGACTTCCATAAAGGTTTGTAGGCCCCAATAGATGCTGAATGGCTATTTGACATCTTTAGAAGCACTCATAATATTCTGGGCAAGAGACTTAGGAAAATGACATAAAGTGGGAGTTAGCTGCAAAAACATACAGTCTACTTCAGCTGAACACGGCTATTATTTGGGTATGATTCCCCATATTTTCTTGCATTTATTAGTTATTCTTATATGGTTTCCAGTGCTTGAAATTTCCAGGCTTTGTATATTTAAAAAAAAAAAAAAAAAAGACAGAAGTTTACAGGAAAAAAAATATAAATCAATTTCACCTTCAAAGTGTCTTTGCTAAAAATGTAAAGCCTGATTTTTATTCTTACAATTCTACAGTAATAAGAATCATGGTTCCAAGAAGAGAGAAGAAAAAGAAAAGAACAAAAAACCAAAAATGGTTGTTGCATTCTCTGCAGCTACTGTAAATATTTTATGAATGGATACTTCAGAGCAAAGTATCAAGACGAAAATTCTCTATAATTATTTGTCTAACACACTGAGTAAGGATTTGGACTTTGCCATAAGTCCTTAATGCAACGGACTTGTCAACATCAGCTTGTTGAGACATTAAGAGGATTTCTTTAGGTGCCACCTTTTAAACTCCAGTATTAAGCCGCAGCTTCTAGTAAATTTACCCTGTGGTAAGCAATTCCAGATGAGTTCTAGTGACAGGCTTCAGTCTCAAGGTACTTATTCATTGCACATTAAAATCTCATGTTCCCAGGACTGGGTTGTTTTCTGACTGATATCCAATTAGGGAATAGAGAAAAGAGGCATTTCCAAAGCTGGAGTTGAACAAAATAACCGAGAGCAGTAACTCACTGATAACCACCATCGGCAGTTGGTACTTTCTGTTTACTAACAAGAAGGTAAGCTGGAAAGAGATTAGCTCGAAAACAGTAATAGCTCCTCAGAAATAATTGCCCAATAGAGCAGGATCAACATTTCAGCCATATAACCATCTTCAAAACAAACAACGGAAAATGTTTGTACATACTAAACAATCAACTTTCAGTCCATTTAAGATCTTTCTTGCCAATCCATACGTGAAACACTATCAGCACTGAATCTCAGCAACCCAGACTAGTTGGATTTACTAGTTGTAAGAAAAGTACTGTAATAACCATTTCATAGACAGGAAAACTAAGGCTTGTGGCAGTGAAGCGAGTAACCCCAAGTCACTGAGGAAGCTTATGACAAAGTACAGAATTGACAGCAGGCCACTTAAGCATTAAGTTTTAACTTCAGATGTTCACTCTTCTTTCCCTCTTCCACACCAGATAAAATTATCGGTCCCACCAGAACAAGTATCAGCCTCTGACAAACACTAGATTTCAATGCCTTCCTATAATGAATTAATACAATAAATAGATACTGGTATAACAATACTTGGGGGTGCTTTCCTCTCTTGCTACCAGCATTTTTAACAACAAAGAGCTTATCAGCTTAAGCAGATATAGTAGGTTATTATTCATATAGAACAAAAGGCTGTAGATGCTACACAAATCCTATATGAATGGCTAGGGAATCAGGCAGGTGTCTGGCTTCACTGCGGTAACACACACATCGTGCCTCCTTGCCGCTAAACCAAACAGGAGCTATAGCTAGGTAGCAAGGATCAGAGCCTAGCATCAAAAACGTAAAGATCAGCTGTGTTGCTGCTGAATTTGACGAGTACTTTGCTATCAGCTTTGCTAAGAATGCAGAGGGTTTCCTAAGTGTCAGTATAGCAATGGGAAATTTTAGTTCACGTCTTGCTTTGGAAACCAAATGTCATCCTCATTTGGGAGTTGTCAAGGACCTAGCCTCTGTGAGCATTTCTGCATGAGAAACACTTGTGGCACTTTACCCCCATGAGCTCTGTGATCAGTTAAGAAGAAAGCAATGCTGGTATAATGACCAGAAGAAGAGAAAAACCAAGAGTTAATCTGCCTCTACTCTCATGCCCATTTACCTGTCCTCTTCCTAGTCACTTCAGAAAAATGACTTTGACCCATTGTCACTTTGAAGTAGCAAAGCACCACGAACCCCATGCAGCAGCAAAGCCAGTCATCACAGGCTAGCGGGCAGGTCAGCCTCAGCCCCAGAGTCATCGGAAGTGTCTGTCACTGAACTCTTGTCACACCATGGAAACCAGAGTGAATAGTTACGGATGCACGAATCTTCCCTCTCTCTGTGAAGGGAACATTTGATAGAGAGACAGACAGACGTGCCAGAAAAACTGAGACACGTTTGCCTGAAGCTAAACAAGAGTCAGGTCTGCAGGCCTGCTGCAGGACCACTGAAATAAAACGTAAAAGCAGCAATCCTTTCAAGCAGCAGCAGGCAGTCTTTCCTTTTACGACTGCTAAATGCCTGGCTTTTTCCCTAAGCAATTTACAGTGCAGCCGCGTGTCAAGATGGCTGGTGGGAACCAAGATGCTCCAAGTTACTCAAAATAGATCAGGGATTCTACTGACAGATGCCTGTGGTATTTGCCCGGCTAATTTGCTTTTATTATGGTGAACAAGGCTTCTGTTAAATGTTTGCTGTCTAATTCACATTTATTATGATGGGGAGGTTTATATAGGTGTTTGTTGAACTGTGTCTACTTTTGTAATGGTGGGGGTTTTATCAATGTTTGTATTAGCCTACTTTCATCATGATGGGAATGTATGTTTTTAATAGCCTACTTCACTTTAATTATATTGGATGTTTTATTTAAGAGGTCCTAACAGCCTCCTTTTAACACATTTGTGTGAAGGCTTTTATATTCAGCTGTTTTTATTAGGCAGGAAAGTTGTTGTCCCTATACCTGCTAATACTAAAAGCTTTCTACATCCATAGACTGTTCCCAACAAGATTTCAATGTAAAGCAACCCTTTGCAAATATTTGCAAAGCACTGGCAGAAATTTAAGCATGCTTGGCAATATGCTGCACAAACACTGGTTGTCCATAGGGTTTACTATGCAAACTCATAAGCTAACGCACTGAAGAAGACAGACGCAGGAACTAAGTCAACCAATACAGTATCAAGATGGCAACATGGCTCATCACGAAAGTTAGTGTTAAAGGTTATTTTGATAGAAAAAACTGGGAGATCTTCTCTAAGTTCCCAAAGGTGTTTAACAAATTGGGAACAGGAAACAAGAAAAAAAACTCATGAAGACTGCTGGAATGAACAACAACAGTAAAGAGGTAAGAAATAGGTTTTGGTGCAGCAAAAGGGCATGATAAAATGGATCAGGAATTCACAAGGGTCATATGAAACCACAAACAGTTTTCAAACCCAGAGGAATGCAGAGTAAAGTTGTGATGATGGGAATGGTTTTTACTTGATTGGGGAAGGCAGGAAGTTGTAGTAACCCATGTACGAAATGACCAAGTCTCAAACCAGAGAAGAAAAGGGTCTGCTTTAAACAGAGATCTACAAAGACAGTGAGACAATAGCAGGAAAAGGCAAAACAAAAATTAAGAGAGATGAAAGGAGAAAAGCTGAAGGTGGTATCAAGGCATGGGCACAAATTACCAGGTGAAGGATGCCACCCACAGTTATCAAGAAACAAGAAATTAAGATTGACCTTAAGCCTGTGATTCTTTAAGGTAATGGAGCACTAAAACTTCTTGGAAGAGAATCTGACATCATCGTCGGAATAAAAGACAGTCAAATTTACCTTGCAAGGCTATTGCCATAGGCGTACAAAGCTATGATAGTGTTGACCACGCAGGGAAACAGTGAGCATATATAAGAGACAAGACAACAGAGGAATATTTGAGGATTGGGTAAGAGAAGGCAAATGTTGGAACAAAGTCAAATTCTGTAAGACCAGTCTGAGAAGAGAAAACAAACTCGAAAAAGAAAAGTTTGACTGACTTTGCAAAACGCAATGAGGATAAAGATTATACAGAAAGGAACTGCTGGAGAATATAACATCTAACAAGCTTGATAATATAGCACCTAACAGGTGGAATCAAAAAGCAGCCAATCTAATCCATTAAGTTTTACACCCTGATGGGAGGCAGAGAAAGTATCTTAATCCTTATTGAACAGATGGGAAAATATAAGGCAAAAATCCAGGCCTATTTTTTTTTTTCCTCCTCTCAAGTCACAAACAGGGCAGACCTCATCTATTCCCTGATGTCCTTTTCTTCATCTCACTACTAGTCAATGCACACCCCTCAGAGCAATGCAGAACACTGAGAGTTCTGATTTCCACTTTCCTGATCTAACAGTTCAGCAATAAGACCCCAAAACTACAGGCACTGGCTTACTTCCCAGGACTACTCATGAGAGCAAAGTTAAGCACGTGTTTTCAGCATCTCCAGGATCAAGGCTAAGTTAGTAATTGCCTCTGTTTTCACAAATATTTTTTTATGAGTCAATCAATAGGAAAAGCACAACGCATTACAGATGTTAGATTTATTACCTTCCCCATCCGAAGTAAAAAGCCCTTAATAGTCTCAAAATCTCAATCCCCTACTGGCATTTGGAGTTATCTGACTAATCATAACAATGCCTGCATCACCTTGCACTGGAAAGGAGACTCAACTCATCATACTATGCAAAGCTTTTGACAGAGGGCTTTGCAACATCATTTTACATCATTTTAGAAGCTTCACAGCTCATAGAGAGCAAGTCTTATTCTCATTAAAGGAGGAAACAAGTGGCTAAGGTTTCTGGGGACAGATTCAGATGAGAACATTCAAATAAGACTTTAAAGCAAGCAGAAAACCCTACTTCAAGGTAGGAAGAGGTGGAACATGAGTGAAAGCAGAGCACTAATTAAACCAGAATGACCAGCCAGCTATATCAGTAGCCCTGTCCAAAGAGGTAGGTGAGGGTTTCTTTATTCTTTTTATTTGATCTAACATTTGAATTCTGCCATGAAGAGAAGAAATTTTGTGTAGTACAAAGTGCTTAGCCCCAGTAAACACCACACACCAACAAGCTTCACAGGCTAACTGTGTTTTTCAGCTAAGAAAACAGGTCTACCTACCAACATGCTGCATCCAAAAAAGCATCATACAAACTGTCCTGTCTGACACCCTCCCCTCAGAACACGAAGGGAGAGGTGGAAACATTACTTATAGAACACAAACTGCCCTCAAAGCTAAAAACCCTGACTTCTGAATGTGGAACAAACCCTGGCCTTACAGCCTAAGCTCAAATGACTGAAGGAGGTATGTGACAGAGGCATAGTATGTCCAGTGTTCGCGCAGCCTCACACAGAGAGCAAAGGGGATGCTGGTGTGCCTGCGGGAGGTTACTAAAACTTGGGCCCGGCCCTGCATCTCGCGTTGCCATATATCATGGATACTTATTTTCACAGTAGTAAAAGGAGTGCATCAATATTTGGCCTGAAGGTTACAGTCCAAACCCCACTGACTTCACCTAACCACAGGACACCCTGTGGCTATATTATTACTGTTTGTAATGCATAAGCAGCAGGAGGTCCCAGTCAAAGCCAGGAAGCTTACTGGGCTGGGCACTTAACCACAGATGCTCTGAAAATCTCAATAGGTGAGAGAGACATGAAAGGGTGAAAGGTGTCCTGGCCAGTCAGTCTAGCAGGCTGGTCACAGAGTCAGGAATACAACATTTATTTCATCAGCTCCCTGCCTCAACAAGAATATGCCACCTGTGAAAAATCTTATCAAACCATCTCTCTGACGCACACGCTTTTCAGCGTGTCTTTTCTTCTAAAAATCAAAGATATTTTTCCCTCCCCAAAAATCACCATCTAAGCACTTGTATTACCATTTCCCTTCTTTCACCAGATCTAACCCTGGCCTTTCTTACTGATGAAAACTTGGGTACATTTGCCTCGTTTGACCCTTGACTGATGTTCTCTTACAAAAACTAAGCATCAGTGGTTCCTCTTACTTTATTACAGGATGGACCATACATTACCCAAAGCAAAAGAAAACTATAAATAAATCCAAATCCAAAACCAGCAGGAAAGGGCACAAAATCAGATTTGCTTATGCAAACCTTTGTTTAAATTATGTTTAAAAAAACAAACAAACAAAGCCAACCAAAAAAAAAAAAAAACCACCAAACCAAAACTAACCAAAAAAACCCAACCCAAAACACCCTCTGTGATGAAAACTGTGATTAAAGTCACACTGGTGAACATTTCACCTGCAAAAAGAAGGCAGGGGTGTACATTCATTTGTGTGTATGATGGGAGGAAGAAAAATTACAACTATGAGTACTGTGCACGCATACACGCTAAGTAAAAGCAAACCCCTCATTTCCTCCTCTGCACTGAAATACAGTCAGACACTCCCAGTCCCAGGAGTGCCACCCCCATAGACCACCAAAATAAAGAACAAAGGAGGCTCATTTAGACCATATTCAAGGAAAATATCTTGTTTACTGATCATCTTTATTTTTGGAGGAGGACAGCAGCTGAAAAATCTGTGCATTACCGAGAAGTTGTGGAGTGGAAGATGTTAGTTTCTGTTTTCTTGCTTTGCAGGCGAGAATGGGGCAAGGGAGGAGAAGGAAAATTCAGACAACTTTATCCTAGCAAACACAATCAGAGGGGCTGTTCATAACATTGTTAAAAAGAAAAAAATATTAACATTTCACAAGTTCCCCTTGTGGCCTCCCTTGCTCCTCCTCCCCCATCAAAAATTCATAAAGGGAATCAGCATTCTTTACCGAATGGGTCCCTGAGGTGCCATAGACCTTGTTGGAGAGAAAGGCTATAAATATCGAATTATACACCTCATGGGAAGAAAGGGTTGAAGATTCAGCTTCAAACCCACTGCGCTGTCCCCAGGGGAACTCACTCCAGACTCAAGGTCCAGCGTGGCAAGGAAATGGGTCAAGTGTGTCAATTTTGAGATCGCCGACCTTTGACACCTTTAATGATGCCCGGAGTCCACCTCCTTGACGTCCTGCTGCCCCCGGTGCACCACAAACTTTCCAAAGTCCCTTCAAGTAAAAAATAAATAACTGAGTCAAATAGCATTGAGAAGCTGTGCTAAAGGCTACTTCACAGAGGCTTCTGGCCCATTAAGTGTAGCGCTCAGATTTTCAGGCCGTCTTCACTTATCTCTGTACCACTGCAATACAGTGGAATTAAGGTCCACCACACTTTTACCATCAAGTTCCTATGTAGGTTTTGTTCTAAGTAAAACATAAACGCCACATTATTAGACTGTGCCAGACTCAAAAACAAGCAGCTCATCTTTTTTTCTTTCTTTTACAAATATTTCTAATTTAAGTTGCAATAAAAGATAACAGGTGTTAAACAGTTAAAAAGCTAAACAAGCACCTTTAAAAAAAAAAAATCAATAAAAATCCTGTCTGTAGGCACAATCCAACTAATGTTTACTATTGAGACACAGGAGGTCAGAAGAGCTGCCTACAGCTCAGCATTAAGAATCTCCAGGATCTGGCCTCTCCCCACATTTTTCTCATCTTTGGCTTAGACTGGTGATAGCAAGAGCCACCCATCCTCAACAGCAGAAAACAGAAGAAAAACAATACTCCTCTACACAAGCCAACCTCAGTGCATAATAGCTTGCATCACTGCAGTATATTTCATCTTCACAGATTTTTAAGAAAATAGGGGTGAAGGAATATCTTCAAGTAGTGCAAGCAGAAGTAGGAGTTACTTGCCTCCTATAGAAATGTAATCACATATGGGGTGGAAGGTATTTAAACCCGGTTAGGTCATAGCACAGAGGACAGATGTTATTCAATAACCTCATAAGGAATCATAGGTAGGAAAATGCAATGACCCAGTTCCTAAACTGGGATCTGGCTAGGACACCGGGGCCAACAATTCCCCTTCCAAAACAAACCATCACGGTATTGTAATGCCACAATATTATATTTTCAGCATACAATAAAAATAATATAGGGCTTAACACACTGTGGTTCCCTGGAAACACATGAAAAAACCAAACTACTTGAAACCTGCCTTCCACCAAGCCAGCCACCACCACCCCATTAGGGACTGGGGTGTGAGCTGGTGGGTTGGTTTTTTTTCTCTTTTGCAGTACAAACTCAACAGGCAAGCGAGCATGCAAACCCTGGAAATGTGACAGGCATAATTGTGTCTGATCTCTGATTCAGGAATTTACTGAAGAAAAGATGCAGAATTCAGCTTTGAGGGCTGTATACAGACACCACTAATAATTTGGCTTACAGTTCACCAGCGCCACAGTTCTACTGTAGGAAATAGGCTTAGACAACATCATTCTAATTTACAGCTGCTATCATTAGGATGAATTACAAGGGAAAAGATGCCACAGTGAGATGGTTAAGACAAAATACTACAACTCAGAAATGCCAGGTTCCATTCTCAGCTCTACTACAGAGTACTAGCATGGCCAAGTGAATCAAACCCATAGCTGTGCTTCAGATCCTCAGAAGCCTAATCCTAATCGCAGCTGTCTTTCTCAATACTAATGAAACACAAGTAATCAAGAGTAACAAGCAACAACATTTTGTTGTTGTAATATATGAATATATTCATATGTATTTTTTAAAAATGAATGAAAGTCTGTGCTTGCTTTCTTTAACATCTTCTGCAGTCCAGTTCTCCACCTGTGAATGGGTTTGTCCCCTAGGCAAGAAAATTTCTGAGCCCCCAACCAAATTACTTCTGTGCTGCGGGAAGGAAACTCATCTTTTTATTGGGTTATGTTGGGTTGCAGGAGGACAGACTTGACTCCCCAAGACAGACAAATTACAATTGTAAAGGTAAAAATAATTTAAAACTCCAAGAAATATACTGAGCTAGAAATGGTTTCTTCCTCACACAGCCTTCCATCCCCAACTTGGACAGACTCTCTCATTATATTCCACTGAAAACTCTCTACCAGGCCAGCTCATATAAAAGTATAAATCCCACTTATCCACCATCTCAGGGGAAACCAAGTTCCTTTGGATAAGCAGGGTTAGAGATGATGGGAACTGTGAGCCTCCCAGCACAGAAAAGGCCATGCTCCAGGTCCCCACCCCTGAGGCACAATGAAGACAAGACCAAAAGACTTTGCTGACTGGCTGGATTTTTAAGGGATCGTGCTCCAAACAAGTTAAAAATTTAGTGGGTGTACATACACACACACACACTCACTCTGCAATCCCAAGGATATAGCTAAATGTCTGTTAACCCTCTTGCTCCCAACCTTAGTGAAGTGAATGTAATGCTGAGGAAAAACAGATGAACATCGGTCCTTGTTTATTGCCAAGTCGGGTGCAAGAGAGGCCGCAGCCAGACAAATATACTGTCTCACAACAAGGCTACCTCTATTGACCTCTCGTCATTCTGAGTCTACCAGCAATATGTTACTTAGTTCTAATGCAACCGTTACTGCATTTATGCATACCAATTAATGTTTTATATGTAGTTTCTGTGGTCTCTTATTTTTTTGCAGGGTAGCAGGGGAAAGGAGAAGAGGAATGTGTGCAGTTGCAAGCATCAAATTATTAGCACATCTGAGAGGGAATTCTTCTCTCAACACCAAAGGGGTAACGCCCTCCAAACTCATCACCATCATTTTTTCCTGCCATCTTCTAATCTGAAAGCATTGAAATTTTTAGCCCACATCCAACATTTACATCCCAGTCCCATGTAACACTACACCTTTACAGACAGCCTTCCACCCAAACGGAGAAGAGCGCTGTATCACACCTGTCAACACTCACAGGTCAAAAGCAGCCCCCATGCACTCATCTGCATTGGACCTACTACACGTGCAGATGTGATCCAAATCAGATGTCCCCCACACACATCAGGGTGCACATCACATACACAGGGAGTAAGGTGCGTTTTGGATGCCTTGAGTCACTGTGCTTGCAACATGAAGCCACACACCCCATGCCTGCTTATTCAGAACTAAGAGATATCTTTGCAGAAGTCCAGAAAACTGGCATAGTTACTGCTAGATGAAGGAGAGTAGACAGCCATGCTTTAAAATGCATGAAGATTTCAGTCACCTATAAAGGAGATAATTTTCTCCCCTGTATGATGGTGAAAGAACAGAACAGAAAAAGGAAGGAAGTCTCACCAGTGCAGAGTAGTTGTGGATACAGCAAGGTCTCCTACCACTACATCTTATCATCCTTACAAGACTATAATGTGCTGCGTGCTATAGGCAGTACAAAATCTATCTGCAGATAAGTTCTTTTCAACGGTTATCAAGGTAACATTTCTCTAAAGATTATATATAAAGACATGTTTTAACATCACAAGTCAGAACTCTGATGACATACTTTGGCACAAACCCCCAGTTTCCTCCCTTCTACTCCGTGACTTCCAGCCCCCACAAATCCATAGTCCCTGTGTCTAGTCAGAACCACAGAACTTGACTATGCCCGTTTGCTTCTAACCTTGTTATCTCTCACAGGTAATGTGAATACAGAGCGTTTAGGTCACACATTGCTAGGTTTAGAATACACAACTACATCACATTTTTATTACAAAAACAACAACAAAAAAACCACAATGCCAGTTTTGTCTAAGAAGTTCAAGGTCTGTGGCAATTATTTGACTGTGTGCTGGTTTGGTTATACATGCATAGTGAGCTGGAAAACAAAGAACGCACTATACAGTTAACAAAGATTTATCAGTTCTCAGAAGAAAAAGGAAGGCAGGTTGACAGGACACAAGCTATGAAAGGTACCAAGAGTAAATCTAATCAGCCATATTCAGTAAAAATTTAGCAAATCTTGCTTTACAGAACTGAGCTAAACAAAATCAGTTCCCCAAATAAGTGTTTCCTATCTTTATATATTCTAAATGTGACAAGATGAGATTTGGGGCTCTAAACAGTCTTCTCAGCATCCGAGTTCTTCCCATACATAATGGAAAAGTGCCACCTAAATTAGCACTTCTCACAAGACATCTACCATATTGGAGAGAAGCAGAAGTGAGGCACTGAGATAGATATCAACCAGAATTCCAAGCCTGAGTATCTAGAACAAAGAAGAACATTGTAGCCCAATCTGAATTTTACGGCTTAAGCCCTCCTTTTGATTATAGGCCCAAACGGTTCATGCGTGGATAGAAATGAAGTACACAGAAAGGATCCTTTACAAATCAGTTGATTAATAATGAGTATTTGCAGTCTCCTACATTCACCTATAAATCAGCTCACAGATAATTAATTTAACATTCACAATAATACATGTAGTTTTACCAAATATAGGCCTCATTATACACATGAGCAAACAGAAGTACAGAGAGCTAGATATAAAACTCCAGAGATCTATAGTTACAGAACTTAAGAAGCTTGTCTGCTAGTTAGGATTAGTATGGGAGTCCACATTCAAGACCCCCAAAGTCCTCCCTTTTATTTGTTTGAAGGCCATACATGAGAATTTGCTAGGGTGACCCTACAAGGAAACGAGAAGCAATTAAAAACAATTCCCTGCTCACTTTCTCTGGGTCATTTATAATTTCATAAAACTCTACTCAATCCTTCATCAGCTTTGTAATTTCCGAGTTAGAGTTTTTATTTAGTCTCTCCTCATATGAATGCCGTATCATATCCTGACCAAGTAAGCAAAGTATGTCTAACAAATACCTCAAACTGTGTGGGATATTTCTACTTTAAATAGAAATAATTTTTCTGATATCCCTTCAGCTATAATTCCTAATTCCCCTCCCTGCACGATGCTAAAAGCAGAGGTCGCCAAAATGATGTATGTAACAGGCAGCTTCGGAACCAAAGTCACCCTTCAAAAACAGAAGCTGGCTGTATTGAACCAAAGGTGCAGGTAGCTGAGAGGAATAAATATTCATAATAGAGAATAGACCAAAATTTCAATTCTCTCATATCAACACTACTTCTCTCATGTCAATGTTATTTGCAGAACAGAGAGTAATTTTGTTGAAAATTTTACTATATGCCTTCAATTTTGCCAAGTCAAAGCAATTTAGAGCATTGGAACCATGTTATTTGCCCACAGTTAGAAAAGCTCTCCACTTTGTTCAAAGACACATTTTAAGAACAGTCATTTATGTAAACTCATCTTTCCATGGACAATTCATAACTGCCCTGTTTTCTTCTCTTTTGCTTATAACACTTCCCACGTTGCGTTTCAGAGTGTCATTAAATGCCCTTTTATTGCTCCCTCGTTGTAAGTACCTGAGTATTAACCAGGGCTTTAAGATTTACAGCCTATTTTAAACTCAGATAATGATGTTTAATTTGTTATTGGCTGTGTAAAGGTTAACAAAGAAATAACTCAAACTATTAGCAAAGGAATAACGCATTACGACAGGGCAATTAAGAGCTATATCTGGCACTGCATGAAAAGATTGATCTCATTTCAAAAGGAGCTCGATGATCCGCATTGACAACCCATGAAGTACAAGGCTAGCATGCAAGTTCATCCTTTACATACTTTATATATTGTTCAGTTGGGTTTCATCAAGAAACTTGCACGAGTAACATGCTGACAGACAGGCTCTCACAAATCTACCTGCAAGGTTTGAAAGAAGTTTCTGCCCTTAGCAGTTCATACTGCTCCTTTTCTGGGGGTTACCTCTCTCAGAGCAGAGTTGGCAGAATGCAATAAGCAGCATTCACCTGGGGCTGCCTGCCTGTAAAAGCCAGCTAAGCTTAGCTTAAACACACCTTCAGTGGCATGTTGAGCTATGTCTTTGTCCATAACTTGAGTAAGATGCAGGCACACTTCACCAGCTCTGCAGTGAAAAAGAGGCACCATCTGAAACTAATGTACTGTAAATAAACACAAATCAAAGCCTTAAGTGAGAAGATTTCAAATTGATTTTATAGTACTGCTGCAACTGTACCCCAAGGCCTTGCTTTTAAACTTCACTGCTGTGGACTCACTGATCACATGTTTTGCTGGGGGGAGGGGGGGAGGAGGGAGGGCTTATTTTAGTCAAATTCATTGCACTGTTACAATCGTTCTCATATAGATAAAGTCCCTTTTTTCTCATCCTTATTCAGGCTGTTGGGCAATTGCCGGAAACGCTTTTTGGAAGAGTTTGGGAGAGGTTACTGGATGTAGGCCCAGCAGCTTTTGGAAAAACAGAGTAGAAAATATGCAGAATTCATGGAAGAAAGACAAGCAGATGCTGCTTGAAAAGATGGTTATATTCTTATGTCAACAAATTAGTACATGAGCAGCCAAAAAGCCCACACAGAGGTAACACAAGCAAATGTGTCCTTAAGACATTCAAGGGAAAACACAAACTCTCCCTGTAGGATCTACACTAGCAAGCATACTATTAAGACCCTAGTTAGCAATACACTTGAGACCAACTCCCATAAACTTTGGATCAAGGCAGTGGAAAGGCTGGGTACAAAGTAAACCCAGGCCCGAAACTTCTGCAGCTGACCTATATTTTTTAATAAATCCTTGCATTTAGAAACAATTCCAAACCATCTTCCATGGGGCTGAAAAATATGGATGGGATTGAAAAAACATGGATTCTGCAACTTTGGCTCCAACAACATCCATTTTATTTCCTTAAACACTTACCCAACATTGCAGCCAAGTGCAAGTTCAATCAGTCTTCCCAACCACTGTTTGGGAGAGGAATAGACCTCCAGCTGGTATAAAATGGACTGTGACTTCAACAGCTTTAAGACTATTTCCACCAAGTCCAGGGTCTAACTTGGTATTCTTTTTAACACCCCTTTTTAACAATTTTTTCTACCTGCAAGCCCTACCTCCGTATCTTTTCTGACACCTCCACCCAAATTTTGCATTTCTTGGCTCTAAACTTGCAAAAACATCGGGGAGGTGGGGGTGGAGGGGGGGGGTGGTGTGTGGAGGGGAATACTTTCCCTGAAGGATTTTAGCATAAATTCTAAGCAGTCTTATTAAATTCTGTGGAACCTTCCCATCCTACCCTTCCCCCACCTTTTTTTGCTTTTTTTCCCTCCTCCTAACTCTTACCACATGTTGTAAAGGCCAGACATGAGTCAGACCAAGATCCTTAAGCAGTAGGGAGGGGGAGGGAGGAGGTAAGCAAAGCGGAGGGTTCCTTTATCAGCTAAGAGAGGGGCCATTTCCCAGACTGCCCATTCCACACTCCAGTGCTACCTCACACAGCACCAGAGCCTGGCAGCAACACAGATACACCCATTAAAAACAGTCCTGCCAAGCAGCTGAAAATTGAGGACCAACAAGAAATTCATAAAAGCAGTATGAAAATGGTGGAATTCCTTCTTTTATTGGCCAGTAAATTTCTAGCAGGTCAATGTGTCCTAAATGACAATCAGCTGAGAGGGTTAGGTGCATAGGTTCCTGGCTGTTCTCAGATCAATACTATAAATGGAGACTGAGGATGAAATAAAACTTATGAGCTATGTCACACTTTCTTATTGAAACAAGGTGAAATCTAAGGCTCACAGCTATGGATTGGCTTATCTATTCTCTCCCATTGCATTTGTGTTTTATTTGCTCAACTTGGTCTTGCAATCTGTTGCTAAGAAGACTTTTTCAGCAACTCTGCCAAATACAACAGGCTTTGACCACGGATATTGCCACATCAGACAACATTTGACCCTTCAAATCCTGTGGTAAGCCCTTCTAGAAAATCCTGCAGTGCACAATTACAGAGTTATTGGTTAGTATCAGTACTCACCACACAGCTAACTATGTCCTTCCTAAAATAAGTCTCTGTTCTCAGTATCATATCCATACAGAATATTTATAAATCTTGATAATCATGAATTCTGTAATATTGTCTGGGAATGAATGCCAGAGGCCAACTACACCTCAAAATAATACTATTTCTTTGTCTGCGGTCTTTCCATTTCATTGAGTATTCTCTTTGCTTAACTTACAATAAGGTACGCCCCTGTTCCATGCCATGTACTATTTTATATTCCTTCATGTTACCTTTCCATCCATTTCCACTTTTACAGTGTTCCTCTAGGATGAAACATGCAGCTCATTGTGCCATAAGTCTCATCAGAAGTTTCAGGCTAGAAAGAATTTTTATCCAACACTTATATTTCTCCCTATGTTAAACTGTTCCAGATTCCAAAAACATTTCTCAGTTACCTTTGATTTTTTTGTTGTTGTTGTTAAGTCATCAGTCTTTAATTTCAACATATTTCTAATCCATTCCCATCAGTCCCACTGAGGCAAATGGGCAGAGCTTAAAGTTCCATGGATAAGTGCAAGTGATGATTTTTGGATTATAAAGTGCAATTCAGTTGGCATTAGGTATTGCAGTGGTAGGAAAATCCCCAGGAAATAGAATCATCCAGATGGATTTCCTGCCGAGCCAGCTCAAATATCTTTGCATCACATTTGCAAGTGCTTCTGGATCTGGGAGGACTTACTTAGTTGTGTACCACACAGAAGACACAGAACAAACTTAGGCCTGAAAGCTGGACTATCATGTCCACAGAGGCCTGCATCCAAGGCAGTATGTCCTTCCAAATCTAGAAGTGCTGGAAAATGTGATGCAGAAGTACAAGTGTCTCTGCCTGGAACCCATGTAGACATATATGCAATGCATTTAATACTGCTTCCAGATCAGCACAATCCTTGGCCCAGCAGGATTTCCGAGCTCTGTATGTAATGGAACAGCTTACCAACAATCCAGATAATCTCACTCACAGATATATGAATGAACCACAGACAATGCTATATTAAAAGACAAACTGCCAATTTCTTGATTAAAGGAGAACAGGGTTTCAGTATCCAGCAGCAGAAGCTCTATTACCTGCTGCATTTCTCCCTAAGGCTACAGGATAGAAGACTGCACAGGAACAGTGCACAAGATTTTTGCTGCTTCTAGGATATTGGTGTTAAAAAAAAATATATATATATTGATGAACTACTTTGTCATTGTTAACAGCATTGCTGACAAACTCACAGCAGGCCCACTGAGAGGAAGACAGCAGCGTGTCTACTGAATGCCTGTTGTAGCTGAGACATGTGCTCTGAATTAGGCAAGGTGTGTAAATTATGACAGCCAGAGCTCTTTAGAGAATGCCCAGGTCTGAAGGATTCTGGTGCACTTTTGTTGTTGCTGCTGCATTTCCCTGTAGTTCTTCTCTCAAAAGAAACCTTGCTCCTTGGAGAGAGCATTAACAGGCTCCAGCTCCTGAAGTGTCATTCGACAGAACTAA